>NC_044306.2:14515645-14619666 GCF_007474595.2 Lynx canadensis | reverse complement strand
TAGAGAGAGAGAGAGAGAGAGAGAACAAGCAGGGAGGGGCAGTGAGAGAGGGAGACAGAGAATCCCAAGCAAGCTCCGCACTAACAGCGTAGAGCCTGATGCGGGGCTCAAACCCATCAACAGTGAGATCATGAGCTGAGCTGAAATTGAGAATCCGACGCTTAACCGACTGAGCCAGCCAGGTGCCCCCAAATGCAACTTTTTGATGTTATAATAAAGTCCATGACAATAGAGACCACATTTTTCTCAACCGGGGGTACCAGTACTCCTTCCTCCTCATGTTTCCATGCGAAGGAACTTTCCTTAGAATGAAGACCCAGGTGTGTGCCTCAGTCCCCACCATTCCTGCCCCAGGAGGCACTGACTTTTGTGACTGATAAACATGGCAGAAGGATCACGGAAGGAATGAAGAACAATTAGGATTTTGTCCAATCACAAAGCATTAATACTTTTGTATTCTACTTTTCAGAGACCCTCATTTTACCCTCCTCGTTTAAAGTTATGCTTTTCCAACAAAAACTTGCTTCTACTACTCAATAAGCCCCATTTTATAAGCTTGCTGGGTGTGTGATTCATTTGTGAAGTACGAATCTTTTAAGAAAAGTTACCTTTTAATCCCCTGAATCCCTCAAATTATCTAAAAGCATATTTTGCCCCCTTTGGGCTTCTGCAAAGGGTCCTATTTTTGCAACTTTACAAGCCATCAATATCATCAATCGCCCTTATTTTTTAGCAAAGCCCTTTGCTAAGCTACGAGCTTCATTCGATACCATTAGAGATGAAAGTTAAGCACTGCAATACCGTACCTGCCCCTAATCTCATGCATCGGGCTCCGCGTCAATCAGAAGTCATTTATTGTGGAACCTGTCACAGGACATAATGACTCGTGCTAGTTGAGACCTGCAACTCCCCTCTTCCAGAGGGCTTTTGAACTAGTAAACAGCTTATGAAACAGTACCTTAAGCAAAAAGTTCCCTTACTCTTTATTTCACTTCGTCTTTAACAGGTTAATCTTGTATGTGTTCGAGGCTCTAAAATGACTTAATAATGAAGATTTTGCAGCATCATAATCTGATTCACAGAGATGCACTACATCACCTAAATAAGAGAGATTAGGATTTTACAACTTGATTAAGAGAAACAAGTTAGCATAGACAGTCGCACAATATTAAAGGAAAGATCTTTTATAGCCTGCAAGATAACAAAGGTGACAAATCCTGCCGATAACAACTGGACTGTGTTACAGAGCAGCCAATCTTACGAACACTCTGATCATTAATGAACCTTAAAACTGTTTAAGTTAGCCAGGCATGCTGAGATTTGGAACTACACAATTAACTTATCCCCAGAGAAACGAAGGTAGCAAAACATCACATTTTGCTCAGAGGAAAAAGTCCCTGGCTTATCAACAGGTGGGTTTTCCTTGCACTGTTCAGGGGGTCACTGCGCCCTGCTTCGTTTTAGACAAAGGACTCCAGCCCATTTCCAGGGCCTCCCCATTCACGAAGTCCAGTGGAAAGTCACAACCTAAGATCCAACGCGTGCCACAAGGACAGTATTTGAACCAGCCACTTAAAACCTAGATACACTATCACATTTATTTATCCCTGGTTCTGTTTATAGTCTTTGCTTACAACCATACAGACGAGCGAAATGAAAGCAGTCTTTAAGTTCTTTAAAGGACTAAAGAAAGCGTGGTTTGCAGCAGGAGCAGAGCCTGACCGACTCCTGCTACGTGGCCTTGTATTCCATGAACTGTGACGCCCGGGCCGGAGAATCGCCCGGTTCCAACCACATGCCTGTGGCCTGCCCTCAAATAAAGCAAGGGAGCTGGCAGAGTTTTCTGTTTTGTGCAGCAACAGAAACCGTTCAAACCATTATTGCTAGAGGTATCTTCATTCTTTGTTTATCCATTTAAAGGCTTATAAATTTTTATGAACTCTTTGCAAGGTAAATTACAACAGGGTGGTGATATGACAGCCCGATGAGCTCGGTCCGAAAGCTAGCTCCCATGCTTTTTCCATGCGTGACATGACGAAGCAGGTCAACCACTCGGCTTCCCCCGCAAGCTGAACGCAGCATTGGAGATGCTGTCCTAACCTTTCCAGGGTAACCGTTTATGAACGTGAGAAAACATTCTCCAACCACCTGAGAGACCCTGGCACGAATCCAAGTTACTGTATCATCACAGAGGACCCACATTTAGGGTCTGGCTCTTGTGTCTCTGTCACATCAGCACCTTGATGTATTTGTTTCGCAAACCCGCACACAAACGTTACCAGATCTCTGAATCTGTAAATACAGCTTCCCTTTAGAGCTTTAAATTTAAACTGTCAAACCATTATTCAGCAGATAATTTTGGAGCGCTAGGATATTACGTCCAATTAATGAAAACCTATATAAGATCAGGATTAGGATATAAAGCAGCCAACTTCAAGGAATCTAAAATGAACTGAACCCTCCTGACCAAGCAAATCTGACGACACTCTTTACACCCTCCTTTATATCTATCAAAAGACTTATCATTATAAATAAAAGACTCTACAAGGTAATCAACACCGAAATATTCTCTAGAAACGAACAAGTTTGCTTACCCAACACAAATGCACTTTAATACCTCATTTATCCATCAATATATTGTCACTGATGCCAGCAATCAAAAGAAATGTTGACTCTAAGCAGAATGACTAATATGGAGGGTTATCTCTTTTTTTAGAATACGCGTGAGATTCTATATGCAACATATACACGTGTTAAGTTATCTATAACGTACACATGCACGTATAAAAGAATGAATAAAAGCAGCTGTAAAACTTCTTAACACGTTATAGTCCGTAATTAACGCAAATAGGAATGAAAACACTCTAGACTGCAGTCTTTTGGAGGCAGGAGCTCATAATCCCCAAAGATTCAGAAGCATTACCTCATTGCAGCCTTGAGACAAGCTGAGCATTCACTCTAGGTCTTACCCAGCATCCTCCGGTTCACACAAAGACAACAGAGGCGTGACCAATCACATTGTGGCTAGCAGGCACTGTTTCAAAGCCCTCTCCCAATATTACCCATTGACATGCTCCCTGGCAGCCTGCTGAACTTGTCGCCATGGCAACACATCCCAGCTGCTCACCGAGGCTTGTTATATTACTTTTCCTTTTCACCACTCACTTAGCTAATTAAAAATTTAGGACTATGTTTCGCATGTTGGACGCAAATTGAAACAATGCAGCATCCTTTTTCTCTTTTCCTTTCTTCTTCTTCTTCTCTCTCCTCCTCCTCCTCCTCCTTCTTCTTCTCCTTCTTCTTTCTTTCTTTTTTTTTTTTTCCAACGGAGCTTTAAAAATGCTGGGAAAAGCGATTTGAAGGACACTCCCATGAAGTCCCAATATAACCAATCAATAGAGAGACTGCATGTAGCTCGAGCCAGATGGAATTTGTCGCTAACCAAACCAGGAACATCGCTAAAGATGTTCTTCCTGTTTGGAAATATAAGCCAATTCAGCAGAGATGATTTACGTTGAAATATTCACATCATTCTCGGTCAAAATGTTCTTTAAATATTTTTGTTTCACATGATTCTGATCGAAAGCAGCTTTACCCATAATTCCACAATGCAAGCAGAGTAAATAAATAAATAAAGCACAGAGAAAAAGATCCTGTAAAAACTGCCAATATGGCAAGTGCTAAAAAGGGGTTCCAGCAGAAGGCATGTCTGTGGACCTGTCATATGTTTTAGATTTGACCACTGAAATGTACCCCTGGTGGGGTGGGACAAAAACAGCAGGTCTGCAGTTGAAAACCCGGGAAGAAGATGCCAGTTTTTGTTTACCAAAGCACAGGCGAATAAATGAAACCTCCCAAACGGGTTCAGAGATGGTGGCTGCCTCACATCCATCGCCTTTTGGAAAACTCCCCTTACACCTCTAGTGATACCTTGTGGCTGGAGTTGATCCTAGAGACATTAGGATTCTAAAGCAAAAATTCCTCGTGCTTTCTTTTTTCTTTTCAGCTTTCCACTTAACGTATTTAATAGAGTCGAAGGAAAATTAAAATCTGAAACGAGGTTCACTGTGAAAAAGCAGAGATAACAGACATCAAAGTGGTTTTAAAAATCCAAGGGTTACAGTTTATGGGGAAAGCCTGTACTAGTTTCAATTAAACGGGAAAACCAAGATGTCAAAAAACAGGCTTGGAGCAGGCTGGGCTGCTGCTTCCTCCCAGGTAGGTCTGCTAATTTTCCCGTCGGAAGTCAGCCACAGCTGCCTGACTCATGGCGTTCTGTCCTCAAACGCAGGGCAAACCCATAAGCAGACAGACAGGTCGTATTCTTCCCGGTGTCCCCGCCCTCCCCCTCATCTCTGAATTTTCACAGCTACCACCGAATACCACTGAAAAGAAGTCCCACCCACGGAGATCGTTAGAAAGGTCAGAGAAGCCGTATAGAATTCTAATTTGTCTGTGAGGGATATGGGAGCAACGCCGGCCTAGGAGAGCGAAGGAGAGGTGATTGGCAGGGCTATTTGGGGTATTAGAGGTAAATACTGTTTCCTCTGTCCCCGACTTCCCACTTCAAGTAAGCAGGAGATAGCAAATAAATGAGGCTGGTCTCCGTTAAACATGGGAGGCTGTGAACAGTACTTCCTGACTCCCATAGGGGGACAGTAAGAGCACGAGGAAGAAAAGAACGACAGGAGAGATGAAACCATCGAACAATTCTGGAAGCTGGAAAAACAGATGGATGAGAGGTAGCTGAATGAAGACAGTAAAGAAAGTTTAAATATACATACAAGAGGAAGAGCGAACCGCGGATGGTAGTGTGGGCAGAGTAATTCGGAAATGATGTGTGTGTATGGTGAGATGAGAAAGTGAGTAAATACAACGGGAGAAGGAGTATACACATTCGCCGGGGGGGGGGGGGAGGAGAGGAAGAGTCCCATTTCCTAGCTCTGTCACCGTGCCACCCCAACAGCAGCGAACTCACACGGCACTCATGATCTTGGGTTCTAAATACCATTCCCCACTGAAAGAGAAAAGGATTCTTAGAGAAAGGATTGATCTCGGGTGCCTGGGTGGCTCAGTCGGTTGAGTGTCCAGCTTCGGCTCAGGTCATGGGCTCACAGTTTGTGAGTCGGAGCCCCGCGTCGGGCTCTGTGCTGACAGCTCGGAGCCTGGAGCCTGCTTCGGATTCTGTCTCCCTCTCTCTCTCTGCCCCTTTCCTCCTCATGCTCTGTCTCTCTCTGTTTCTCAAGAACAAATAAAAGAAATGATTGATCCCAGGTCTGAGGCAAGAAACACACAAGTGAACAAGGAACATCTTTCTGGGCCAGAAAGCAAGAGAAGGCCCCACACCTGATGGGGACACTTCAAAAGACTCAGGAACCAAACTGAAGGGGTTTCCCTGGCCAAATCAGGAACAAGTTCAACATCAAATAGCGTGTAGACAAAATACTATACAACACACTGAACAGAAAGGAAGCCATGAGTACATTGTGATACCGAAACAAACACGCCGATACAGGGTGTGCAGAAAACAATAAAGCTTTTCTGTGTTCACAAATGAACACCAATTCATAACCCCAGACGAACCTCGAGAGTTAGAATCTGCATTGGTAACCACCATCGAAATCAAAGTGATGCAAGCAAGAATTACCGACGCGTGATCAAAACATGGGGTAAAACGCTGTTGGAGAACAAGCCCTTCATACAGTCTCAACGCACCAACAGACAGATTACTTCTTAATTACAAAAGGAAGAAGACAATGGCAAAACTGGGCTGATACCATCATCACCAAGTGATCAAACTTAGCATCATCAATAAGGCAAAGAGCCAGTACATGCTTCCTAATGTTAGGCACTGAAGAGCACACAATCCAACCTATGAAATACTCTCACCAAAAAAAGAGTTTAATCTACATCTAATCAGGAAACGATAATCAGATATACTTCAAACCGGGGAACAGCCTATAAAACAACCAGCCTATGGGGGCACCTGGGTGGCTCGGTGGCTCGGCTGGTTAAGTGTCCGACTTCGGCTCAGGTCACGATCTCACGGTTTATGGGTTCAAGCCCCATGTCGGGCTCTGTGCTGACAGCTAGGAGCCTGCTTCTGATTCTGCGTCTCTTTTTTCTTGGCCCCTCCCCCACTTGCACTCTGTCTGTCTGTCTGTCTCTCTCTCTCAAAAACAAACATAAAAAATTTTTTGAAAAACCAGCCTGTAATGTTCAAGAAGGTTAATGTCATAAAAGACAAAAGGAAGCTGGAAAACTGTTCTGGCTTAAAGGAGAGTCACAGCGTGCAACATGTGGTGCTTGATTAGAGCTTGGAACCAAAAAATAAAAAAATCCAGGGGCGCCCGGGGGGCTCATTTGGTTAAGTGTCCCACTCTGGATTTCGACTCAGATCGTGATCTCATGGTTCATGAGTTCAAGCCCTGTGTGGGGCTCCACACTTGGGATTCTCTCTCTCCTCTCTCTCTCTGCCCCCTCCCCTGCTCCCTCTATTTTAAAATAAATAACCTTTAAAAATGAAAATAAAAATAAAAATTCAAAGAATTTTTCAAATTCAAAGAACAGCCATAGAGGGCATTACTAGGATAACAGGACAAAATTAAATATGAGTTGCCCACTAGACAACAGCATTATATCAATGTTCAACTTTCTGAATTTGGTAATTCTGGTTTCATTATATAACAGAATGTCCTTGTTTATGAGAAATGTGCTCTACAAGGGAAGTATCATGATGTTTGCACTGACTCTCAAACAGTACTAAAGACAGATACATGACAGATCATGGATGGAAGGATGGACGGACAGACAGAGAGACAGATAGAATGAACAAACGTGGCAAAATGTCAGTAATTAGTAAATCTAGGTGAAGGGTATACTGGTATCTATCTCATTTATTTGCAACTTCTATGTTACAAGAAATAAATTCAAAGCTGGAGAGGGGAAAGAAATCTGGAAAGTCTCTAGAATGCAGGTATCATTAAAGGTGAGGTATAAGGGGCACCAGGGTAGCTCAGCGGGTTAAGCGTTTGACTTTGACCCAGGTCATGACCTCAAGGTTCACGAGTTCCAGCCCCATGTCGGGCTCCATGCTGACAGTGTAGAACCTGCTTGAGATTCTCTCTCTTCCACCTCTCTCTCTGTCCCTCCTCCACTCACGATTTCTCTCTCAAAATAAAAAAATAAACTTTTTTTTTTCTTTTTAAAGGCGAGAGGCGCCTGGGTGGCTCAGCTCAGGTCATGATCTCACAGTTCATGAGTTCAAGTCCTACTTCGGGCTCTGTGCTGACAGCTCAGAGCCTGGAGCCTGCTTCAGGTTCTGTGTCTCCCTGTCTCACTCTGCCCCTCTCTGCTCATGCCATCTATCTCCCTCAAAAATAAACATTAAAAAAATTTTTTAAATAAGTAAATGTACATACAATACACTTCTTGGGCCCTTCGTAAAACAAAAGCTACACAGTCATCATAACCTGAACACTGACTACAGATGTATCTTTAAATTCTTAGCACAATTGCATTGGAAAGATCAGCAGAGAGGAAGTGAGTTTATAAGGAAAGTGAAATGTTCATTTACTCTCCCAGGAAGACAAAGATAAAACCTAAAATTAATAAATCGAGATACAGCCTTACAAGCACACTATTTAGAAACTGAATAAATACCAAAGAAACACCTAAAAGGGTTGGCCTGGATTATTACCTGTAGGAAGTAAGAATCAGAAATGATAGGGGGACAGAGGGTTGACGGGTGACGGGTATTTTTTTCGTTAGACTAGACAGGAGAGCAGCAGTGTGTGAGTGTATGCGTGTGTACTTACTATATAATAGCTGTATCATTGGACTTTTTAAACTTTCTACAAAATTATCTTTGTAAAAGTAAAAATTAAATTATAAAACCAAAACTGTGATGAATAGCCTAGGTGCAGGTAGGGAAGAAATCAATCCATTAGTAATACCTTTTTTGACTACCTCCTGTGGGCCCAGCACTTACTAGCTGTGTGACTTTGGGCAAGTTTTTAACTTCCTTGTGTCTTAGTTTTCTTTACCTGTAAAATGGGTATAATAATACATATCTCAGTAATAGCAGCACAGAAAAAGTGCCGAATCAAGGCAACTATTACTCATACTATTATGAATGGGGTCCTGGTCTTGCCGCTGGGGAACAACATGAACAAAAAACAGCACCTGCCCTCGTGGCAGTAAAGTGGGCAGTGACAGGGCCAGGTCACAAAGGGATAACATATGGGGCCCTACAGGAGACAAGTTCCTGTACTCCACTTCCCCTCAGCACCCTGGCATGAACGATCAGTGTTTCCAATGTGAATTCCTGAAAACACTCTTTTAAAAATGTTGTGCGGTTGGGGTGCCTGGGTGGCTCAGTCAGTTAAGCGTCTGACTCTTCCACTCAGGTCATGATCTCACGGTTCGTGAGTTCGAGCCCCACGTCGGGCTCTGTGCTGACAGTGCGGAGCCTGCTTGGGATTCTCTCTTTCCCCCCTCCCTGTCCCTTCCCTGGGTTGAAATCCAGTATTTCCCAAACGAATTTGACCTTGGAACTCTTTTTTATTCAAGAGGCCCGAGCGTCACAACAATGGTGCTCCAGTGAGACGTTCTGGGAGCCACGGCCTTAGATTTTGAGGCTGTCCTTTTATTCTGCTTCTCCTTTTTCACAGCCTTCTAAATTCCCTTTTCTTTTGCCGCGATTATTTTGACAAATTTAAAAGTGGTGAAAATATGATTTAATAGACAGCTCCCCTAATTAAATTCCTTTTGTGAAAAGCAATCAAATAGGTGTTGATGAGATCTGCATATACTTTTGAAAATGATCATATAGTCGATTTCAAATAACTCACACACAAGAAAAAGCTCCAGTAAGTTTTTAGAACAAAGGTAAAAGCAGTTAATAGATTCTCTACTCTTACGTTTAGAAGAATACTATGAATCATGGGTAATTTGAAAAATGAGATATGTTATGGCTTTTTAAGCATATTGTAACAAATCTGCATCACAAGGCCTCTGTGAGAACGCTTTTTTAGAAAAAAAAGTACCAGGTGGGTTCTGCCGTTTTCCTGTTTTGAAATATGCATGACTTGGATTATTTTATATTCACTTGCTTCTCTTGCCTTTTGAGAAAACTCAAAAATACATTTTTTTCAGTACTACCGGCATTTTCTGAGAAAGCGCGTCTGGAAATCCGGTGTCGTTTATTTCACAGAAACCAAATCAGACCAAACAACTACTCTCACGCCTAAAATCTGCCTGAGAAGCGTCATAGGAAACGCCCTGGTCAGCTGAAAACAGCCGATCACCTACTTTTTTAAAACTGGAGAGAAGATGGTCTTCCTCCAAGTCAACAATGACCGGCCTTTCCCCAGTCTAGCTCCTCCTCCCCACCGTCAGCCCTCACCCGCACCCCCCACCCCCACGCCGAAGGAAAGGGGCTTTCTGAGGTGCCTTAATATGGTCTTGCCAGTCCCCGAGGGGAGCCTTCCGGCTGCACCCTCTCTCTTCCTACTGGAACTAAACACTCTTTATCATGGGCTGGAGGGTGCTCTACACCTTGGCCCCAGCTAACAGCTCTTGGCAGCCATTCTTCTGTCCTGTCCTGCGGGACCCTGAGTTCTGAAATCAGCCCTCTCTGCGCTTTCCACAGCTGCCTGTTTACTCGTCTGGAGTCCCCGGCACCCTGGAAGTTCCTTGGGGTACCAGGAACCCTCAACAATCTAGCCGCGTGGCCGCGTGCCATTGTGCCCTTCCATCTCCCTGGGACACTGTGATCTTTTACGAACTCGGCCTAATCGGGCCACTTTCCTCATTGGGGACAGCCAGGGACTCCTGGGTCACTGGGCCTCTCCATCCTGTCTCCTCAGATGCTCCAGCCACACGGGCCTCCCGGCTGCTTCGCTGCCTGACACTCTACCCCTGGGTCCTGCCGAGGCTAGATTTCATGACGGCCTCCGTGTTTGATGCCGTCGCTCTCACTAACCTGTTGGCCCACCAAGGACCTTCGCTTCCCAGCAGATATCCTCGAATAATCCCTAGCACCCACACCAGCACCAGGGCCACAGTGAGCCTCCGTAAATGTGTCCTCAGCATCCGAATGAATGAACGCATGAATGAAGTGTCCGGATCTACCCGCAGAAACAAAGCTAGAAGAATTTCAGCGGTAGTTACCCTTTTTATGAAACGGCAACGTAATTTAATAAGTGCAATGCAGTTAGCACATTAATCAAGTATCATAAAAATGCTGTACGACGGGGACCAGAGCATGTCTACAATGAAAATTTTGTGATTTGTAATTCAAGCTGTTAACTTTCACCGGGAGACTTCAAACCCCTCAGAGGTGCACGATGTAGGGAAAGTGGCTCAGGGAGACACGGGATGAGGCAGAACGTAAATGCCGAACACAACGAGGCATTCACATGTGAAAGCACAAAATGTGAGGCATAACTTAGCTACATTTCTAAATTTCTAAGACCCTCAGCCTGAAACAACAACAAGAACTAAATAAAGAAATATGATTTAAAAATATAAAAACTGGGGCGCCTGGGTGGCTCAGTTGGGTGAGCGTCTGACTTCAGCTCAGGTCGTGATCTCACGGTTTGTGGGTTCGAAGCCAGCGCCGGGCTCTCTGCTGTCAGCGCTGAGCCTGCTTTGGATCCTCTGTCCCCTTCTCTCTCTGCCTCTCCCCCATCACGTTCTCACTCTCAAAAAATAAATAAAACATTAAATAAATAAAAATTAATTAATTAAAAAATATAAAAGTATTCAGTGAAAAGGTGACATAAATTAATACTAAATTTTTTTCAAGTACAGCAAATTACGAATCCAAAATACTGCAACGCTAATGGCCGTTCACTGAAATTAAAGGAGAACAGAAGGAAAAGGAGACCTCTGAGCTCCCGTATTTAAGGAATTAATCTTCTGATTCTTAAAAACCTGCCTATTTGAGTATTTGTTTAGCAAGGTGGCTCCTGAGTTTTCCCGACTTGAGATTATTTCTGACAGCTCCTTCTCTTCTCGTACACTTCTCCAACTTCCCCTGGTGCCTGATCTTTGGGTCTGGTTGGTGGCTGTGAACACTGTCATATCCCAACCATGACACCGATAACTTCAATCTCCCATTAGGACATGCAAATAATTATCGAAACTGTGACTCCACTACTGCGTGGAATTGTAATAAGCAGATACCGCTTCCATCACGTTTCTCACGATCTAAGAATTAGCATCCTACTCCAGCAATGGATGAACCCGGAGCAAGAAGAAAAGATCTCACGTTCAGTGAGCACCACCTCGAGTACCAGGGACAGTACTTGACCCGTCGTCTCCTTTAATTGTCACAGCAACCCAGTGAGTTGGGTTTCATTATCTCGATTTTACGAATAAAGCATTAAAAAGTTCACAGCTTGTCCAGTCACTACAGCAACAGCCCCAAGCACACCCGGATCCCCGCCGAATGATTCACACCCAAACTATGTGTTTAACTGACCAACGGTAATGGGGAGCTAAACTGGAAAACCCTCCACCTGCCTATTTTGAAATGCCACCTACCGGTTTAAGGACAAGACATAAATGCGCAACCTGAAAATACTCTACAGAGTCTATCTCCCGGCTTCTACTTTCGAAAGGAAATAAGGCTCCACCTACTTGTCAAGCGCACTCTCTTCCCACCCTGAGATGGAGGCTGATTACAACAGTACCTGGTTGCAACTTAGGACAGCACAGAATCAAGTAACTGGCCAACTCGTAACACGAGATGCCAACCGCTTTGTTAGTATCTACCCAATGGTGCCGGGACATGCTAAGGGACCATAACTCCGCTTGGGAGAACCCCCAAAATGCAGCAGAGAATGGCGACAACCACAGAGTCTTCAGGAAGGAGTAAGAGGGACGAACATTTCAAGCAAAGAAAGCGATGCATATAATACAAAATCAGCAAACGTGGTTGTGTACTGAAGAAGAGTAAGGTCGCTATTCCCTTCCTTATTTGAGCCTCACAACAACCCAGTGAGGTGGTACTAGGACCATTCCCTTTTTACAGACAGGGCAACAGAAGCGATGTCTACACCCGATGGAAGAGTGGAGCTCTGTGTACCACCAAAGAGCATACTTTGGGACGTGTGTTGAATTGAGAAGCAAAAGGCGGGTGCATTTCACAAACCACACACTTAATACACCAGTAAATGCCGAGGCCGACAGGTAAGTAAGCGTTGCTAATTATTAAGTTCTTGTTATGTGCTTGACACTTTTCACCTACATAACCTCACTCCATCCTTCCAACAGTGATCTCTGAAGTAGTTATTCCTACAACAGCCATTTTACAAATGAGGCCATTAAGGCTAAGAAAAGGTATGTAACTTGCCTGAGATCACACAGCAAATAAATGCTGAATTCAGGACTTGAAATCAAGTCAGTCTGACTAGCAAGCCCATGCTTTTAACCTCTATGCTATGGTGCCATTTGATTAACCACGAACAGGTCATCGGAAACAATTAAAAGGTTGTTTTGTTTTGTTTTGTTTTATCTCAGATTCAGCCAATGCCTTGTATATTTGTGTTAGAACAGGACCAGTTATACGGAAACATTACTGCATTCTTACCAAAATCATTTACCCCGAGTGCCCATTTACGTAGAAAATATTTTAAATTGTTCCATTTAAAAAACTGTAGTCCTGAGGGAGCTCTGCAGCTACATTCAAAATGTATTATTCAGATTTAGAACATTAAGCATTTCATGACTGAAGTTTTTTAAAGAGCTTAAAGAAATACATTCTAAAGGGAGGGCAAGATGACTGGGGTTCTTGGCAAGGAGAGAGGAAGTGATGCGTCCTAGCAAAACAAACCAAAGATAAAAGAACAGACTGAATGAGGACAAGAGCTCATTTCCAAAAAGTCTCAGTCAGAACCTGAGTTAACAGTGTCTTTTAGCTGCCACGAAAATGTGCTTTGACTTCAGGGATGTTTGTAAAACACCATCGCTGTACCGGTTACGTGGTTTTCCTCAACCCTTGGCAACACACATAAACCCCCAAGAAAACTGAACCTTCTTGGTTTTCGCAAAACTTCTTCTCGTAACAAGTGCCACAGGTACCATTTTTAAATCATGTCTTCAGGCACACAGAGCGCCCTGTGCCCCTCAGAACTGACTTGAGCACGACTAAGTTTTGCTCAAATTAAACATACAACCTGTGGGAATGCAAGCTGGTGCAGCCACTCTGGAAAACAGTATGGAGGTTCCTCAAAACTAAAAATAGAACTACCCTACGACCCAGCAATTGCACTACTAGGCATTTATCCACGGGATACAGGTGTGCTGTTTCGAAGGGACACACCCCCATGTTATAGCAGCACTATCCACAAGAGCCAAAGTATGGAAGGAGCCCAAATGTCCATTGACGGATGAATGGATAAAGAAGATGTGGTATATATACAATGAAGTATTACTCGGCAATCAAAACGAATGAAATCTTGCCATTTGCAACTATGTGGATGGAACTAGAGGGTATTATGAAATTAGTCAGAGAAAGACAAAAATCATATGACTTCACTCATATGAGGACTTTAGAGGACAAAACAGATGAACATAAGTGAAGGGAAACAAAAATAATATGAAAACAGGGAGGGGGACAAAACAGAAGAGACTCATAAATATGGAGAACAAACTGAGGGTTTCTGGAGGGGTCCTGGGAGAGGGGAGGGGCTAAATGGGCACTAAGGAATCTACTCCCGAAATCATTGTTGCACTGTATGCTACCTAATTTGGATGTATGTTTTAGAAAATAAAAAATAAAATAAAAAAAAGAAGAAGAATGATAAAAAAAAATACTACCTGGAAAGGGTCTATAAAATCCAAAGGACAAAATTACTTATTGTTGTAAATAGATAAACTGTTTATCAATAACTAACCAATAAGGTCCCTTGCTATTGCTTCTCACCAATGAATGGCTGTACTCTTGACAGTTCTCTCTCCAGCGAAAATGAGATCGGTCTTCTGTCGCCCTCCACCTCCACCCCCCAAGTCCTGCGACTGGGATTCTCCTGTGTTTCCCTTCTTGGAGAAATTTTAAAAATTAAACAAACACACGTATAGCCACCACCCCACATTGGCAACTGTTGAAATGTTGTCATAATCTTTTCTATAGAAGAAATGAAATCTTTCGGGGGAAGGTGATATATACATGGTCTCCCTACCCACGATCATCATTCTCAACTTGATGTCAAATCCACCCAATACTTAAAATATTTTTTAAATTTTTGAGAGAGGACAGAGCTCAAGTGGGGGGGGGGCGTGGGGGTGGCGGAGAGAGAGGAAGACAGAATTTGAGCTGTCATCACAGAGCCTGATGTGGAGCTCGAACTCACTGACCACGAGATCATGACCTGAGCTGAAGTTGGACGCTTAACTGACTGAGCCCCCCAGGAGCCCCAGTCCTCCCAATCCTTGAAACGCTTTTACATATGGAAATGTATGTACATGTGATATTTGGCTTTTTGTTTTGTTTTTAAATATTTATTTATTTTGAGAGAGAGAGAGAGAGCATGAGCAGGGGAGGGCAGAGAGAGAGGGAGAAGGAAAATCCAAGCAGGCTCTGGGCTGTCAGCGCAGAGCCCGATGCCTGACTCAATCTCATGAACCTCGAGATGATGACCTGCGCCGAAATCAAGAGTTGAACACTTAACCGACTGGGCCACCCTGGCACCCCACGTGATATTGGTATTTCGTGTGCCTAATAAAACACTTAACCAAATGGTACCATATTATAATTGTTCCGTAATTGTGTCTCTCTTCTCTGTTGATGAACCCAGTATTTAGCACTAAGTGTAGACATGGTATATATTAGATGGATATTTGTCGAACGAATGAAAGATAGGTTTATAATAGGGCAGTTCCATTCATTTTGCTGAATAAGTTAAGTTCCTCCAAACATTCCAGACATCAATCCTCAAACGCAAACACAAAACTCACACCAACTTTTCCCCCCGTACATTTCACATGCATGCTCCACAAATATCCAATTGGATAATGACATCATCTTAATGTAGTATTTGAGTATCCACTAAAATTTGGAGCACCCACGCATATCAGGACCACGTGAGTTAAACACTGGTGCTCAAAGAAAGACGTTATTTTCCAGGATGTGGAGGGGTTTATAGCAGCTTCAGCCCCCATGATACGCGGGAATGACCTGATTTTTTCGGACTTAGTACTGATGACTATTCTGTGATGTATTCTCCAAATCCCTAGCATGGCTTCTTTCTTCCCTGCTCCGCACCCTCCGTTACAGCATGTAGGACACCACAACGTAATTTTGAGGAGTTACACGTCTGTCTTCGATACATCAAACCATGGGTTTTGAGGGTAGTGCTTCTTTTTGGCCATCTTTGCACCCATAGCACTGAGCTCAATACCCACTTGTAGCCTCAGTGAACTGGATCTTGTAGATTTTAAAAATATCATAAAACTCAAGAATGATTCTGCGCTTCCATATCTCCTCATATGTTTTAAATTCTTTATCACTTTCTTTTGAAAACAATTTTAACATGGATAATTCCCAAAGTTCGAAAGCTTGACAAAAACGGCATACTGAATATTCATGTACCTATCACCCAGCTTCAATAATCAACTCATTAAAAAAAATTTTTTTAATATTTGAGAGAGAGAGAGAGACAGACAGAATTCAAATGGGGGAGGGGCAGAGAGAGAGGGAGACACAGAATCTGAAGCCGGGTTCAGGCTCCCCACTGTCAGCGTAGAACCCGATGTGGGGCTTGAACCCACGAACCGCGAGATCACGACCTGAGCTGAAGTCACACACTTACCGACTAAGCCACTCAGGTGCCCCGTTATTTAACTCATTTTTATCCCTCTTACAGAACCAAAACTGGATATATCATAGATGATATAGGTATGCTTATGAAAGAAAAGCTATGCAAAATCACATGCCAAAAAGTGTCCTTGGCCCTATATCAAAAAGGTGTTTTCAGCTAAAATATTTGGATTTTTAAAAAATGACTCCCTGCTTTAGCTAAGTTCATCCATTAAACAACTAGCTACCAGTCATGTTCACGACGACATGTTCTGGATTGTCAACTTCGCAGACACAGGGTCATGGTCCTATAATATGCTGCCACCAACAGTTAATGCTAGTTAAACTGATTACATGTATTTAATAATGAAGGACCACTGTTCCATCCCAGCCTAAACTTTCATCTGCAATAGTGAACATTTGCAATCTCCCAGTTTCTTCTGTACATCACTCTGAAAAACCGTTGGCGTCCCAGAGCGACACATTTCTCTAGAAAAGTTTTAACTCACTCTTTCCAGAATTGGAATTCAGAGCACTGGCAATTAGACAGACTGGTTAAGTAATGCTCATACAGTGATCCAAAGAGTACCTTTTTATGAGATGAAAACTATTGGATTAGGAGAGTAATAGTAATCAATCTCACTTCCATAAGAATTGTTTTCAAAAGGAAACTATTTTTTATTAAAAAATTTTTTAACATTTATTTATTTTTGAGAGAGACAGAGAGAAAGTGTGGGGGAGGGAGGGGCAGAGAGAGAGAGGACACAGAATCTGAAGCAGGCTCCAGGCTCTGAGCTGTCAGCACTGAGCCCAATGGGGGGCTTGAGCTCACGAACACCTTTTTGGTGCCCCCAAAAAGGAAACTATTTTTAAAAAGACGTTTTCTAAAGACCATGTGAGAGAGAAAAATCCTTAGAAAGTCATGTGTCTCTCCATTTGAACCTGTCCTAGCTCTGAAGTCTACAAAGGTCCTGTTTTGTTTTCTCAAGTTGAAACAGCAGTTGCCCTGTATTTTACAAATAAGAGCTTTCCCCCCTCTTTGTGGAGTGCCTACAAAGTCAATTTACAAATGTAAATTAGGTAGGGGCACCTGGGTGGCTCAGTTGGTTAGGTTTCCGACTTCCTTCCACCTTCTGGCTCAGGTCATGAGCTTGTGGTTTGTGAGTTCCAGCCCACCTGGAGTCAGGCTCTGGGCTGACAGCTCAGAGCCTAGAGCCTGCTTCAGATTCTGTCTCCCTCTCTCTCTGCCCCTCCCCTGCTCACCCCGCTCTCTCTCGCTCTCTCAAAAATAAATAAACATTAAAAAATGTAAATTAGGCAATACAGAATTCCTTTTTTTTTTTCCTGAGAAAAGGAAAAATACAGTTGAAGGGGAGCTGAGGGACTACAGGATTTGCATATAGGTCACAAAAATGAAAGAGGGCAGGTGTAGCTGTATCCTAGATAGGAGCTCCAAAGGATCAGAGGCCTCTCAGTGACTTTTCAGCAGGTGCATGGAGACCCAAACCTAACAATCTCAAATCTGGTATGTTGACGGGGTGAGTCATGAGTGTCCCACAATTATCTATTTTTTTAATTTTTGTTTTGTTGCTTTTTTAGGCAAGAAGCTTTGCGCATGTGCATATCGCAAATGTGTAAGAAAAGCGTTGACAAGTGTCTAAACTAAAAGGAAATTAGCTGGTTGACGAATCAATAGTAGATTTGACTGTGCCTTTGTTGACATGTCTGCTCTCGGTGTCAAAGTTTATTTAACTGTTGGCTGCTGATCTGTTAACATCAAAATTACACTGATTGAGCCAAAATCAAAGATTCCTCTGCTGTTTACACATTAGGCATGAAGGCTAATTACTTACTAATCCTTGAGGGTTTTAAACACTTTTGATGTACTAAATACCCCTGAGGACCATACATATTTTTTAATGGGTTGAGGACAGATCCTTCAACACATGTGCAATCTAATAACTGAAGAGCGAGGCCTGACGATGTGACAAATGTCGACAAGGGAATCATTATGTCTCTTGTCATAGAGAAGTCTCAAATTCTCTCTCTAGCCAAAGTTTACAATAAAATATTCACGATCTACTGATTTATATTTCATCTCTGTGTTCTTTCTGGTGGAGCTTTTCAATGCATAATACATAAACTTAATAATATTAACATTAATTCTATCTGCCATTTGCCAGTGACTTACTATGCGCCAGGCACCGTGCTAAGTGCTTTAAGCGCGTCATAGTAGGTATAGATGCCCACTACACAACTACTGGGGGTGCTCAAGAAATATTTTTGAGGGGTACCTGAGTGGCTCAGTCAGTTAAGCGTCCGACTTCGGCTCAGGTCATGATCTCGAGGTTTGTGAGTTCGAGCCCCGCGTCACGCTCTGTGCTGACAGCTCAGAGCCTGGAGCCTGCTTCGGATTCTGTGTCTCCCTCTCGCTCTGCCCCTGCCCTGCTCACGCTCTGTCTCTCTCTGTCTCTCAGTAACAAATAAACATTTAAAAAAAAATTTTTTTTTTGAATGAATTTAAGAACGGAAGAGTAGGAAGAGAACCAGAAGAATGGGTCAAAATGAATATGACGAACAAGGATTACTCAAAGACTCCATCAGTCTACTGAATCCGTAGTTGAGTACAGCCATTTCACAGAGAAGTTAATTTGGTTCATGAGAAGATCAACTGAAGATAACCTCGTGCATTTTTACTACACCATGCTTATCTCTGGCCCATGTCAAAGAGGCTAGATCAGAGCCTGCTTCATAAACAGTGGCTGGTCAGCCATAACAGATCAAAAAACACAGAGCAAGCTTTGTATCGTCCGTGTTTATCTCTGTTAGCCTGAACAACAACAACAAAACGGTTTCTTTGACATGGTATTCATCAAAAAGCATTTCCTGAACAATTATTTTATGCAGGAATTATAAAACAAAATTTTAAAAACAGTAAAATGGGGGTGCCTGGATGGCTCAGTGTGTTGAGCATCTGACTTCAGCTCAGGTCATGATCTTGCCGTTTGTGAGTTCAAGTCAGAGCAGAGCCAACTTCAGATCTTCGGTTCCCCCTCTCTCTCTGTCCCTCCCCCGCTCCCGCTCACACACTCTCTCAAAAATAATAAAACAGTAAAAAAATTAAAACAGTAAAATCAACAGGGTTGGAAATTCCGAAAAAAGTACTATGTTTCGGGTATAATAATATATATATATATATATATATATATATATATACACATTATTTAGGGTAATAAAGAGTAGTAAATTCTTAGAGAAAATGTAAGGTACGCTTAACGTCGCCGAGTTGGTTGTAAATTTAGTAGAACCAAATTAGAAAACAATATTGACCTCTGTCTGATCTCATGCCAACAACCAGCTGGGGTTATCGTACAGCCTCAATTAGATTGTGCTCCATTCCTGTTGACGACAACATCTCTGAGGTTCTGGCTCTTTGATGGCTGTGATAAAAAGCAGTGCTGTGCGAATATCAGTGCGGAACACGAATAAGGGGGGCCGCGTCCAATCTAATTCCCAGGTTTGGGAAGTGGTACAGTGTTCTGAGTATGCACACATCTCCTCGGTAAGTAACCGGAGTTACTTAAGAATAAAAAAATATATATTTTTATTAAAATCCATGTAACTTATTATTATTAAAATTGTTACTAAGTTGTTAGGACATCACTTAAATGGACTGAACTAATTACTGAACAGGATGACGAGGTATTTCTTTTGCCTTAGGAATGCCACGACAACATTACTGAGCCATGAAACGTATGATGAATCAACCAAGCCAGGAAACCAGTGGTTCACGTCCAGGGATGCCTGAGTTCAGAAATGGGAAAAAAAAATGCATCTTACAAATAAGAGAATTACCATCGTTGTGATAATAATATGAGAGATATTCTGTCTCTCTCACACTGCTCAGAATTTTCAGGAATAGCGTGTCTCCTCACCATGTCTTTTGCAGATGAGGAAGCTGAGGTGCAGAGAATTTAAGAAACAGGCCCCCCCCAGGTCACAGAGCTAGGAATGTGCTAGAACCAGAACTCGGACCCGGGACTGAGCTGGCCCTTTTCACTCTGGCACTGCTCCCAGCCCTCCAGCCACAACTGGCACGTACTATAAAACACTCAAGAGATGCTCAGTGATCGTAAAAGAATGTGTTACAATCTGCAGCACATTGAGTGATGGTCCCCTCAAAAGTATACGTCTAAGCCCTAACCCCAGCACCAGCGAATGTGACCTTAGTTAGAAAAGGGTCTTTTTCTAAAGTTATTTCTTTATTTTTGAGGGAGAGAGAGAGAGAGAGAGAGCGTGTGTGGTGTGTGTGTATGTGTGTGAGAGCGAGAGAGAGAAAGAGAGAGAGCGTGTGAGCAGGGGAGGCACAGAGAGAGGGGGAGAGAGAGAGAATCCCAAGCAGGCTCCGTGAGGTCAGCACTGTCAGCACAGAGCCCGATGTGGGGCTTGATCTTACGAACCTCGAAATTGTGGCCTGAGCTGAAATCAAGAGTCGGACGCTTAAACTGACTGAGCCACCCAGGCGCCCCTAGAAAAGGGTCTTTAAGGTAAGGATCTCAAGATGAGAAGATGATCCTGGATTAGCTGGCTGGCCCTAAATCCAATGACAAGTGTCCTTATAAGAGAAGAGGAGAAGGCCACGTGAAGAGAGAGATCACAGTGATGTGGCCACAGGCCAAGGAAGCTGTGGAACCACCAGAACTGAAAGAGGAAAGAAAAGATCCACCCCTTAGAGCCTTTGAAGGGAGGGAGGGCCTGCCGACACCTTGCTTTCAGACTTCTGGCTTCCAGAACCTTGAGAGAAGAACTCTCTGTGATCGTAAGCCACTTAGGTTATGGTACTTTGCCAGGGCACCGCTAGCAAACTCAAACACCATCCACAGGTCCAAGCTACCACATGACTAAGTTGATTATAAATCACTTAAAATTCCAAATTATCCGGCTAACTACTCAACAGCCTTTACAAGTGCAAACTCTGAAGGCAGTCTCCCACTCAGTAGATGCCAAGGAACTGACTCGACCGATTTCCTCACACGGCTCTCATTTAAAAATAATTCATTTTCAGAAAAAAAAGTTCATAACTAGTAGCCTATTAAAAGACTGGTATTTTAAATCAGAGCTGACGGAGTGTAACAACTGATGTTACACAGCTAGAAAAGACATCTAAAATGCATTTCAAAAACAATCATCCTAAAATGAGGCAGAATGTTGTCTCCAAGATAAGGAGGAGTTATAAAAACCAAAGTTATCACACAGAAGCCATGGCATTTGAAAGAACAAACTTTGGGAATAAAATAGATTCCTCCTATAAACAAACAAAAATAACTTAGAAAGAAACAATTTACCTTTATTTAAAAAGAACCAAGGGGCGCCTCGGTGGCTCAGTTGATTAAGCATCTGACTTCAGCTCAGGTCATGATCTCACGGTTTGTGAGTTCAAGCCTCGTGTTGGGCTCTGGGCTGACAGCTCGGAGCCTGGAGCCTGCTTCACATTCTGTGTCTCCCTCTCTCTCTGTTCCTCCCCCGCTCGCACTCTGTCTGTCTCTCAAAAATAATTAAAGATTAAAAAAAAAATTAAAAACAAACAAACAAAAGAACCAAAACTGGGTGCCTGGGTGGCTCAGTCGGTTAAGCATCCGACCTCAGCTCAGGTCATGATCTCACGGTTCGTGGGTTTGAGCCCCATGTCGGGCTCTGTGCTGACAGCTCAGAGCCTGGAGCCTGCTTCAGATTCTGTGTCTCCTTCTCTCTCTGCCCCCACCCCCACTCATGCTCTGTCTGTCTCAAAAGTAAATAAACATTAAAAAAAATTTTTTTTAAAGAAGCAGAAAAAAAAAAATGATGGGGACCCTACGCATCGCAGGAACGTCACAAGGTACAAGCAATCACTAAAAGCTCTTAGAAAAAGGGATGTTTGTAAGATGCGCATATAAAACCAAGTAACTGCTGGCTTCCTCAACGTCAGATGGGTTCATTATACCCATGCCACATTACCTGTGCCAAGGACACTTCTGTAAAATATAATAAAAATGAATTATTGGGGGAAAGGAAATTTAAAAAAAAAGGGAAATCCAAATTTTTTCCATTTTGTTTTTTCCAAATTTTTATTATATGCAGCTATCAAATTACATTTCAACAAATATAATCACAACAAATAAGACACAGGCAAAAAAATAAAAGACAAACATTACACACTGATCATTGAAAGTGTACTCAGACAATTAATTTCAAGAAATGTTACTATACTCGCAATTCTTTGTCTTTTCGAAACTGTAATGGGACAAAATTTATAGGAGAAAAAGTATTCGTCATTTTCAATGTCAATATGCACACTCTGAACAAACAAGTGTATCAATAAGGTTTTTAACGTGACAACTGAGCTTGAGTCTTGGTTGTTAATTTACTAATCTAAACTGGATGGATGGCGAGGATCTTACAGGAGACAATGCATACCTCAAATGCTTCTGTGTTTCGTTTTACTAACAGTCGTAGTAGGGAAATTAGTCTCAAAAAGGTATGTTAATGGGAATGGAGGAGATGTGAAAGCAATTCCACAAGCTTGGGCTTTTTTTTTTTTTTTTTTTACTTTTACTCAAAGCCAGAGATCTTGTATTTTCAAAATTTATCTTTAATCCTTCATCAGTAGTCGATGCCAACAATCTATCCAGTAAAATCAGAGCTAAGTTTAAATCATCGATCCACGATAAAAGTGGTTTCCAGATTTTGTAGCCTTTTGGGTTACAGAAATTAATCTTAAAATGGGGTATACAGTAACAACATCCTACTATCTCCAGCTCAAACCACACCTGAACTGGGGACAATCCACTAACAGTATATTTGGATGTTGCTAAAATGTCAATCTCCTCTCAGCTTTAGATGCCTACTCTAAATATATGTTTAATTTTTTAAAATTTTTAATGTTTCTTTATTCTTGAGAGAGAGACAGATTGTGTCTCTGAGGGGGGAGGGGTACAGAGAGAAGGAGACACAGAATCCGAAGCAGGCTCGACTCTGAGCTGTCAGTACAGAGCCTGATGCGAGGCTTGAACTCACCAACTGTGAGATCTTGACCTGAGCCAAAGACGGACACTTAACTGACTGAGCCACCCAGGTGCCCCTCAATATATTTCTTAAATTTTTAAATTGTTTTTATTTTGGAGAGAGAGAGAGAATGTGCACAAGCAGGGGAGAGGGGCGGGGGGGGGGAGAGGGGGAGAGAGATAGAGAGAGAGAGAGAGAGAGAGAGAGAGAATGAATCCCAAGCAGGCTCCATGCTCAGTGCAGAGCCTGATGCAGGGCTCGATCCCAGGACCCTGGAATCATGACCTGAGCTGAAATCAAGAGTTGAACACTCAACTGACTGAGCTACCCAGGTGCCCCTCAATACAGCACTGTGCTGTATACTTAAAATTTTGCCACAAGGGTAGATCCTATGTTAAGTTTTCTTATCATGCACACCCACAAAATAATAAAGAAGCCGGGAGGAAACTTTTGGAGACGATGGGATATAATCGTATTTCTATAACTTGATTTTAGAGCCTATAGGCAGGCAACTCACAAACTGAGTAAAAACTTATGTATACACCAAGAGAAAAGAATAGGTTTTAGATGACCATAACTAACACAACTTATAGCCTTACCTTCAAAAGAAGACCGCCCCCCCTCTTTTATTGAGGTATAATGACATGCCTAGTCTTAATTTTTGAATGTAAGTCCTGGTGGACCTGTCCATCAACGCCACTCAGAGTAGCCCTCAAACAAACTGCTAACATCCCTACGGAAGCACCGTGGCCTCATACGATAAAGGAGGGGACTTATTATGGCTTCTTGTGTGCATGACCTAAGGTGAAAAGACATAGTCTTCTCTCCACTGGGAACTCTCTCCTTCAAGTCGGATGAAAAAAATCATTACAGCCTTTTAAGAAAACTATGTCTCCATGGGGGGTTGAAATGAACTAGGAGAATTCATAGTTTTTTTTAAAAAAATGACAGATTTCTATCCCAGCTGAAGCATCACATATGTTAAACCCTAGTTGCAATATGTTTGGGATTTTCCTTGCATGTTACTGAGCTTTCTCTTAGGCAAGGAATGGAAAGGAAAACCCCAGTGACTGTCCATCGGATGCAGTGAAGATCATCACAGTACCCCCCAAACGAGGGAGGCCTTCAGTGTGCATCAAAGACACTACGCAGTGCATAAAAATAGACGCACATGGAAACTTAAGATACCGTCATGATTGTTTTCCTCCTTGCTTGTGCTGCCTATTCCAGAGAAAATTAAAATGAGTAAGATGATGCCTTCGTAAAGAAAATTCGTAACGCACAAAACCGTCAATCCTCTGGCCACAAGATGAGGCCTCAAATTGTTTTAAGAATTAATCATTCTTATGACACTCTTTTCAACCCCAGTTAGGATGGAAATAAGGTAACACAGCATCTACCAGACCTCTAGGTGGTTACAACAGACGATACCGCACGGAGTTAGGAAAGTAGGCAAAGTGCCATGCAGCACAAAGCACCTCTAGGAATACAAGCAGGCTGGTAATTCCAAATGTTAAAGAACCCCGTGCATTTATATTTCTTCTTTAAATAAACTTATTTATGATTCAGTGTACTCAAAACGTCCTTAGTTTCTTATACTCTAGATTTTTCTTTTATGGTCCTCAGACACAGTTCTTCCTACAGAATGTTCGCGTATAATCAAAATAGCAAAGCTTTGGTCCATATTTCCCATTTTTTTTTCTTTTCTTTATTTTTTTGAGAGAGAGGTGGGGGAGGGGCCCAGAGAGAGGAAGTCCGAGAGAGACTCCCCAGCAGGCCCCCTCCCCAGAGCGCAGAGCCCACCATGGGGCTCAATCTCATGATGGGGAGATCATGACCTGAGATAAAAATCAAGAGTCGGACACTTCACTGACTAAGCCACGCAGGCACCCAATATTTCCCATTTTTAGCAACCTTCATATGCAAAAGCAGAAAAGCAAACAACGACAACAACCCCATAAGGACTTATAAAAAGGTAAAATAATATGTTATAATAAAGTGAAAGAGCGTTTTCAATAAACTCATGATCCAATGGAAAAGAAAAGAAAAAGGAAAACCTGTACAGGAGAAATATAAAGTGATGTACAGCCGTCACAGCCCTATGACAAAGAAAAGCCATGCTGGGGCGCCTGGGTGGCGCAGTCGGTTGAGCGTCCGACTTCAGCCAGGTCACGATCTCGTGGTCCGTGAGTTCGAGCCCCGCGTCGGGCTCTGGGCTGATGGCTCAGAGCCTGGAGCCTGTTTCCGGTTCTGTGTCTCCCTCTCTCTCTGCCCCTCCCCCGTTCATGCTCTGTCTCTCTCTGTCCCAAAAATAAATAAACGTTGAAAAAAAAAAAAATTTTTAAAAATAAAAAATAAAAAAAAAAAAAAAAAAAAAGCCATGCTGAAGCAATTAGAATGAATACAATCACGCGGGCATTTCACAGCAGGGTGGCTTCTCTAGGACAGGTGCGGAAGAGTCACATAGACAGTGCAGCGACTCCAGAAGGGAGAACAGCCTTGGCCAAGGCCAGGAAGGGGACTGAAGGAGCACGCGAGTTCAAATTCTACTAACGTTGGCTACCCTTCGGGAGTTGGAGTGGGTGGTAAGGATTTCAAGTTTAAGTTTATTTACAAGTGTTTCATTTGAAGTTTCTACAGCAAAGTATTTCTTTTGCAATCTTAAAAAAATACCCCTTTTTTTTTTCCTCCAAGGAATGTTTTAAAGTGTAAAACCCAAACCTGAAATGCAGAGGGTTTGTTTCAACAAAAATCCAAAGTGCTTCAAGGTATACAATATACCATATACGAGGTTTTTGACCTTAAAAATTAAGAACCTAAGAAATTAAGAACCTAAAAACCTAAGCACCTAGAAAAATGTCACCTAATTATTATCCTTACATCCCCCTTCTGGAATGCAAACACCAGTATTATAAATCTCAGTTTGTGAGTACATTCTGGGTCCTACGCACAATGTCAGTTACTTCGATATATTACCATGCCATTCATTCCCATAACCAACCTACAAATGAGGCATAGGTAGTTGTGTTACGGAAGAAGCCTCAGAGTTTGAAAGGATTTTTCCTGATCATATAGCCAAGTGCCAGGGCTTGGATTCAGTCTGGTTTGACTTCCACCAGCTACCAAACTGATCTGCCTGTGACCGCTCACCCACCTTTTGACCCTCTCAGCTGTCTGCCTTCTAGTTTTTCTGGGACAGGTAGATAGATATATTCACCCTTATAATTCTCTAAGGAGGTGATCCCTGAATGCTGCACTCCAAACCTAAGGGAAAGACAACCCTAAACATGAATTTGCAATTGTTTTTTCTTTCTTTCTTTTTTTTTATCTTCCTCTTTTTCAGCAGGCTGATACCGATTAGAGAAGTTTTGAACATGAGTGAGGCAGTTCTGTTTGCCACAACACTAAGAGAGGGTGTCACTGTGTTCAGTGGCAGAGGTCCCAGGGATGCCGGAGGTTCTGGAGGGCACGGGGCAGACCCCTAGAGTGCATGACCCTGCATGGGCTCTCCACGTCCTGCTGGACATCCATTTTTGTGAGATACTCATTGGCAATTAGAATAGAATTCCATTTTACAACACAAAACTGTTTCAACCACCTTTAATAAGCACTGACTTTTCCAGGAGGTTACAACAGGACACGGAATAAACTTTGCTTTCTTTAAGATGTTGACTTAGGGGCGCCTGGGTGGCTCAGTCAGTTAAGCGTCCAACTTCGGCTCAGGTCATGATCTCACGGTTTATGGGTTCGAGCCCCACATCAGGCTCTGTGCTGACAGCTCAGAGCCTGGAGCCTGCTTTGGGTTCTGTGTCTCCCTCTCTCTGCCCCTCTCCTGCTCGTGCTGTGTGTCTCTCTCTCCAAAATAAATACACATTAAAAAAATTTTTTTAAATGTTGCCTTGAGTGATTCCTCACTGCCGAAAATTGTGCCAATAATAGCAATGGCAATTATCGTTTGAGCCACCCCACAACTCAGCTGGGTTGGGCAGCGTTTGCATTCGGGAGGACTCTGCTGACAGGTGCAGGCGTCTGACCGCTTCAGGGTGGCTTCTAGTAAAGCCTACTCACGCACTTACATATTAAAGTACCCATTATCTTATTACACATTACATTCTTCTTTTTTCCCACTGATTTGGCAACTAGGTAAACATACTGGTTTTTTGAAATTATGCGTGCAGGTAAGATTGTATTTCTGGGTAGGAAAGGAAGTATTACCAAAGTATTTGTTGTAACAAAGGAGGTCTGCTGAGGCTAAGGGGGCTGAAAACCACTGCTTTAAATCAAAGAAATACTGAATAAGAGAATTTGGATATTTGTTTTAATGAACTAATTACCGTATTACTAGAAAAGTCAGTAAAAGGAGCCAGAGACAAAAGATAAGCTCCATAAAAATAAGAAATGACTAAACACTTAACTGAAGGTGTTTGAGGAAGTGCTTACCTGATTCAAGAGAATGGGGGTGGGGTAAGACATCGGGAGAGAGGGGCGGAGATGGTTTGATTAAACATCGTATTTATACTTCATCTTTAAATAGGTGAGAATCAGGTCTGAATTGCAAGTCACTTCCAGCCATGTATCCTCTTTTTGTGAATCCTTAAATACTCTACCTTCAGTTTACTTTCCTTTTATTCTCCCTAGGTCCGTTTTCCACTTATTTAATTTTTAAAATTGTGTTGTATTTAAATATGTCCCTAAGACATCTTAAATCCTCTCGAGAGAGGGAGGATGAGGTGGAGTACAAATAAATAATAAATGCTTTCCCAAATATAAGATACTACAATTTTAACTACTGCATCCCAACTGAAGTGGCCAGGGATACCCAGGTTGGGCAGTGTTCTATGCCCTAAAACTCCCTCATCTTTTCGCATAGGTTTTTATATAATCACTTTAATTTCGGTAAGATTAAATATGCTTAAGAAAAGCCATTCCCAAATTTAAAATGAATCCCTATCATTTCAAATACATTAAGGAAAAGTACAGTTATTTGTATCTGTCCATAAACTGAACTAAATGTTTCACGTGAACTAGATAATCTGCTTCTGAAATTATCCAAGAGATTAAGGAGAAGCCTTTATATGGCTGCACATTTAAAAATGTAAATATTACTATAATATAAGCATTCAATAAAGCATTCAGAAAGCATTGTGATATTTATATATTTTTAATTGTCATTAAGAATGTGAATCTGCCTCAAAAATGAACTTTGGGACCTCATCAAGATAAAAAGCTTCTGCACAGCGAAGGAAACAATCAGCAAAACTAAAAGGCAACCGACGGAATGGGAGAACATATTTGCAAATGACATACCAGATAAAGGGTTAGTATCCAAAATCTATAAAGAACTTATCAAACTCAACACCCAAAAAACAAAAATCCAGTGAAGAAACGGGCAAAAGACATGAACAGACGCTTCTCCAAAGAAGACATCCAGATGGCCAACGGACACATGACAAAATGCTCAACACCACTCATCATCAGGGAAAGACAAATCAAAACCACAATGAGATACCACCTCACACCTGTCAGAATGGCTAACGTTAACAACTCAGGCAACAACAGATGTAGGAGAGGATGTGGAGAAAGAGGATCTCTTTTGTACTGCTGGTGGGAATGCAAACTGGTGCAGCCACTCTGGAAAACAGTGTGGAGGCTCCTCAAAAAATTAAAAATGGAACTACCCTACAACCCAGCAACTGCACTACTAGGTATTTATCCAAGGGATGCAAGTGTGCTGTTTCGAAGGGACACATGCACCCCCATGTTTATAGAAGTATTATCGATAGTACCAAAGTATGGAAAGAGCCCAAATGTCCATCGAGGGATGAATGCATAAAGAAGATGTGGTATATATATACAATGGGGTATTACTCAGCAATCAAAAAGAATGAAATCTTGCCATTTGCAACTACACGGATGGAACTAGAGGGTATTATGCTAAGGGAAATTAGAGAAAGACAAGTATCATGTGACTTCACTCATATGTGGAATTTAAGATAAACAGATGAACATAAGGGAAGGGAAGCAAAAATAATGTAAAAACAAGGAGGGGGACAAAACATAAGAGACTCTTAAATACAGAGAAAAAACTGAGGGTTGCTGGAGGGGTTATAGGTCGGGGGATGGGCTAAATGGGTAAGGGACATCAAGGAAGACACTTGTTGGGATGAGCACTGGGTGTTACACATAGGGGATGAATCACTGGAATGGACTCCTGAAATCACTATTAGACTATATGCCAACTAACTTGGATGTACGTTAAAAAATAAATAGATAGATAGGTAAATGGATAAACTAAATTAAAAAAAATTTTTTTAATGGACACAGAATCTAAATAGACATTTTTCCAAAGAAGACATACAAAATAGCCAACAGGTACACAAAAAGAGGCTCAGCATCACTGATCATCAAGGAAAATGAAAATAAAAACCACAATGAGCTATGACTTCATACCTGTCAGAATGACTGTCACCAGAGAGACAAGAGGTAACAAGTGTCGCCAAGGATGTGGAGAAAAGGGAACCCTTGTGCACTGCTGGTGGCAATGTAAATTGATACAGCCATTAAGGAAACCAGTATGGAGGTGCCTCAAAAAATTAGAAATAGAATTACCCTATGATCCAGCAATTCTCCTTGTAGGTATATTTCCAAAGGAAACAAAAATCACAATCTTGAAGTGATACCTGCATCCCCATGCTTACTGCAGCATTATTTACAATAGCCAAGTCAGGGAAGTAATCTGTGTCCACTGACGGATGAAGGGTAAAGAAAATGTGCTATATAAATAAATATACAATGGAAGAACATTTGGCCATTAAAAAAAAAAAAGGAAATCCTGCCATTTGTGACAACACGGATGGACCTTAAGAGTGTTATGCTAAATGAGATAAATCAGACAGAGAAATACAAACACTGTATGATCTCACGCGTGAAATCTAAAAAAAAAAAAAAGGGGCGCCTGGGTGGCTCAGTCGGTTGAGTGTCCGACTTCAGCTCAGGTCATGATCTCACGGTCCGTGAGTTTGAGCCCTGCGTCGGGCTCTGGGCTGATGGCCATCAGCCCAGAGCCTGGAGCCTGCTTCGGATTCTGTGTCTCCCTCTCTCTCTGCTCCTCCCCCGTTCATGCTCTGTCTCTCTCTGTCTCAAAAATAAATAAACGTTTAAAAAAAAAAAATCTCATAGAAACGAAACAGATTGGTGATTACTGGTGGGGGAGGGGTAGCTGGGAGAAAGTGGCCAAAGGCACAAATTTCAGGTGGTAAGGTTGAGTAATGAGCTCTTGGGATATAACGTACATGGTGATTACAGCTAAAAAATATTGCACTGTATATTTAAAAGTTGTTAAAAGAGTGGACCTTAAGTGTTCTCGTCATGAGAAAAAAAAACTATGGGACGTGATGGACGTTAGCTAAATTTACTGTGGTCATCATTTTACAATATACACATATACATATATATATAATCATTATGTTTACACCTTAAACTGATACACTGTTATATGTTAAATATATTTCAATAAAACTGAGGGGAAAAGTTAAAAAAAAAAAAGAAAGAATGCGAGTCGGACTCCGGCTGACGTCATATGCACGTTCTAAGGATGTATGGAGAGATGCCAGCAAAAGCTCTTTAGAAGAAGTGCTTTATAAATACTAGGCATTTTTGAAGTAGGATTCTACAAGAGGCTGCAAATACTGTTCAGATGAGGAGCTCTCGTGTGGGACATTTCTTCAGTTCCGAAGCTGCAGAAGCACCCACATCTTGCACGGTTCTGATGCGGAGAGGGGAAACGCTGTTGCTGTAGGAAGCCGGGTTCCCCAGTTTCGTAGCCAAACTGAAGCTGCTGCAGGAAAGGGCAACCGTACTACCTACTCTGGACGAGGCTCAAAACAGTAACTAGATTTTTTCAAGATCGACATGATCCCTTGTGAGAAATAAGGTAAGTCTGCGCGCTCAAGATCTTGATACTGTAGGGAATGAAAGCTATACGTACCGACACTAGTATACGGTGCAGGCCGACTTCCCGGTTAACACAAGGGGAAAATGTCCATCAAACATCTCTGACTTGCACGTCTGCAGAAGAACCTCAAACACAACAAAGCCAAAATGGAACTCGCCATCGTCTCCCACCCCGCACCTGCTCCTCTCCTCCTGTGTGTCCCTCTCCGTGAAGGCCATCCCCGCCTCACCCAGTCAGCTGGGTGCCATCCTCTACTCCTTCCTCCTTCCCGCCCAGTCGCAGCGTCTTATTGATCACCAAGATCCTTCAGTTGGGTCCCCAGTGGACACCTGAGGTCTGTCCACCACTCTGCCTCTGTGTTGTCTTTGTAAGTTCCCGGCCGTTACCTTCTCAGGCCTGGGTTTCTGGAACAGCCCTCACCTGGTCCCTGTGCCTTCCACCTTGCCTTCCGCGACGCAGTTTTGTTACTAAAAACCTGCCAACGGCTCCTTGTTTACTACTTCTTGAATAATATGCAAATTCCTTAACTCTGTAAGTAGGGTAACCATGTGTCTCTGGCTGGCTGGCATGGCTGGACCCCATGCCTGCTATTCTAGTGTATTTATTAATAGTGCCCCCTTTCACCGGCCCAGGGGTGCCCGTTTGGATGATAAATTATATGGTCACCCTACCGACAAAGCCCCTTCTGATTTGCCGTACTCTCCAAAGTCCATTCTAGCTGCTTCTTACCTTGCCCACCACCTTCCAGGCATAGTGAATTTCTTTCATTTCCCTTCTTTCCCGATGTCTGCAGACGAGGAGAACAGGAGCCTGTGTCTTTCACTCTCCTGAGGCACCTGACGCCTAATATCCTGCTTGCACACAGACACCAGGCATCACTGAATAAACCAACCAAAGAGAGTACCGGGAATACGGTAGTTCCATAACAAGCGTATTGTAGCAGATGATTGATGAAGATCTTTTGAGAAATTAAAAGAAAAAATAACTCAGCAAGCTAGGATCTGGGTTTAATGCAATCATTTCAACAATGACCTCTAGTTTCTAGATGACTATTATAAAGGGCTATCTTGATACGAATACATTTTCATAATCTCTCAGTAGAAATCTCTCTTACGGCTCGTGCTCAGTCTCTTTGATTTGAAGACATCTCTACAGAAGCCACGTATGGTTCTTAGAAGCATCATGCAAGAAAAACAAAACACGGGAGAGCTGGATCTCTCCCAAAACATGGGAGAGCATTTTGAACCAGGGTTTCAGAAATACTGACTGATGGCATTAAAAAAAATATGGCTTCTTCCTCCAAAAAAAAAAAAAAAAAAAAAAAAGGAGGGGCACCCGGGTGTTTTAGTTAAGCGTCTGACTTCAGCTCAGGTCATGATCTCACGGATCGTAAGTTCAAGCCCCACATCGGGCTCTGTGCTGACAGCTCAGAGCCAGGAGCTTGCTTCAGATTCTGTATCTCCCTCTCTCTCTCCCCCTCCCCTGCTTACACACACACAAACACACACACTCTCTCGCAAAAATAAATAAACATTAAAATGTTTTAAATATATATATAATGTTCATTTGAGTGCAATCTCGGGACAGTTAGAGGAGTTGCTCTTTCTGGGCTTGAACTACATCACAGATCCAAACCATCACCAAAGTTCGTATTTCACACTTTATCCAAAGTTTCTGTTTCTCTGCGTAAGAACTGTGGCGTTCTCAGACATTTTCACTTCCTTTCAATTCTCATCAGTAAAAGTAGTGGTCAGTGTTCTTTTGGGGACCTTTCCCAAAAGGAAACTAAGGCAATTCCCTCCTGTCTCAGAAACCTTAAGAGAAGACTCAGGCCACACTGGATTGGACCCTGGACAGCAGGCTCAACCCACTCACTGGGTTAGCCGCCCACACCCGTGTGGACAGGATGCAGGATTGAATTTTGTGCCTCTGCACAACTACGAGTTTATTCCAGACCTCCTTCATGATCACCGGTCAATCACTGAAACCTCTAATAAATAAATCCCTGAACGCCAAGGCTCTCCCCTGCTGTTCTCTCCAAGGTGTTCTCCACCTGAAAACAGAAATTTCTCAAGAACCTTGAGAAGGCGAAATCCCAAAGCCCTCAGGCACGGAGGCACTCTTATATGTATGTGTGCTGGGACTGTTCTTGTTTTTAATCCCGAGCGCTTATCTTCTGCAAATAAAGGCAGCAACCGGGTCTACCAGCATTCAGTGGACAACTCTGGGAACACGCCACAAGGCACAGGGAGGCCAGACCAGATGCAAACATGTCCCATCCTTAGGGCCGTGCCCCCTTCCACACCAAGGGAAGAGCAACCAACAACCATATTCAAGACAGATGGCCCCAGCTGAAAACGGATGTGTCAAAAAGCAGCAGCCACAAAAGCAAACAGTGCAAAATGGAACGAATGAAATAACACACTGTGGATCCCGAAGGCCTCTATTCATCTGGGAACACATATGCAATTTTGTGCTCTCCGTAGAGGGCCCTGAGCGCCAGGATGGTCCCATCACGGCCTCTGCAAGACAGTCCTTCCGTAGCAAGGACAGGCACAGAGCCAAGTCCGCTTCTGGGCAACTTGCGGGGGAAGCCAGTGCCCTGCTAAGGGGTCTGCTCAGCGATCTGCAGGCAGAAAGTGGGGTTATGTCCCAAGGGAGAGGAGGGAACAGACTGGTGGTAGCTCCTCACAGATGTAGAGCCCTGGGTAAGTCCCAGAAAGGGCAAAACAAGGCGGTAATTAGGATGCCACACCAGCATACACGCACACTCCTACCTCCTATCAAATACATCAGTTGGCAACCTCATGACTATTAAGTCCTAATTGCTACTTCCAGATCAGTAACACGTGCACTGAAAAAGCACCCCGTCTATCCCGCAAAGCCAATCTATTTTAAACACACTGTTTAAAACTGCTCCCTATAGGTCAGGGAAATTGTAATTACTGGCAGTTAAGTCTTTCCTACCCCTAAAAAAAAAAAAAAAAAGGAAACAGTTCTAAGAAATAAATGACCCATTTTTAGAGACCCAAAGCTGCTTATTGCTATCCTCAGACCATAAGGTTATTACTAATAATAATAACTATTAACTGTTACTGAGCACAAATTAGGTGCCAAGCACTACTTTCACAGTTTTGTATTTATTAAGGTATTTAATCCTGAAAACAACCCCGTGAGCAGGTGCTGTTATTATCCCATTTTACACATGAGACACAGAAAGGCCAGGCTACCCAGCTGGTTACGTGCACGACCCGTGTCCAGACTCCGGCAGCCTTCTCCCAAACCTGGGCCTGGGGCCACAGGCTACAATTGACTCTCCTGGAAAACCAACTGAAAAGTCTGTGTGTGTAAAGAATTGGTAACTGGCCAGAAAAAAAGATGAGGGTCAATGAGTAATGTCCACCATGGTGTATTGTTGTGATGTTCATGGTACGCTGCCTTTCTTTTACCAACAGTTTTTTCTTTCTTTCTGTTAGCAGTACACTGATAACCTCACTCAATGCCCAGGTTCCATCTCTTAATACTGTTAGATCTGGTTAAAAACACCATTTACTCTGATTCTAAACTGGAGCATGAAGTGCTAAGCGTTTTTACTAAGGAAACCTGGACCTGGCTTCCAATCCTAGCTCTGATGTTCACGGACTAGGTAAAGTTCAACCTCAGACTGATAGAATGATAGTACCAACCTCAAAAGATTGGTTGTCCTGTTAAGTATCTATGGAACCAACATCTCATAGACCCTCCATAATGAAGGACATTATTAGCACAAAATTCTAAAATTCTTTGGGAAAAAAAAACATGGTTTATTACTTATTTCTTCTGGGATATATCTTTATTATTCTGAGTGTTTATCTTGTATGCTTTACTTATTTTTAAGTTCACTATTTATCTTGAATATGATCTTTTTTCAATTTTTTTTTCATTTTTCTAATGTTTATTTTTGAGAAAGAGAGAGGGACAGAGAGAGAGACAGAGTGTGAGCGGGGGAGGGACAGAGAGAGAGGGAGACACAGAATCCAAAGCAGCTCTGAGCTGTCAGCACAGAGTTCGACACGGAGCTTGAACTCACGAACAGTGAGATCGTGACCGGAGCCAAAGTCAGATGCTTAAACCTACTGAGCCACCCAGGCGCCCCTCAATTTTACTTTTTAAATTTATCCTGAATAAACTCTTAATTTATCTTGAATATGTATTTATGCATTATGTACTTACATAACATGCATTTTTAGTGTATTGCTTATGAATTTGAGAAGCATATCTGTTCTCATATAGACAGCTGAGATATGTATTTCTTTTTCAAAAGAAAGCAAAAAAACCTAAGATGTCTTTAAGAATGCAGAATTATCTCATCCTCCCATATAAAAAAAAATCATTTTAATTTGTAACCTACCAATTCGGAGTTAAAAATTACAGAACAGGGCTAGGCTGAAGGTCATCTTTACGTTAGTATGGATAGTTAGTATGGATCAAGTGGCATAAATACAGTTTCAACGGACCATATCAATTACTGAAGAAGGAAAAATAACCTGTTTTCAAACACTAAAGGAGCAAACTCTTATACGGCAACAATTGATATGCTAATTATAAATAATTTATCCATTCGTTAGATAGCCCGAGGACATGAAAGTAATGACTCCATTTCATTAACATTCTATAAAATTTAAATCTTTCACTTATTTAGACAAGTCTTCCTCCTCATTATCCCAAATTAGTGCAATTCTAGCCCTAGTTATATTTATTACATTGTCTAGTGGGACATTATATACATAGCGAGTCCCATCTGACAAAGGCCTAATTAGATGATCAATTTTTCTTGACTAGAGCTGGAGACGAACACCACTGGTCCTGAAGAAAAATTTCTTCATGATGCCACACTCAGATCTGAATTATTCTTGCAACCACTTCAAAATGAGTTTTGGATGCCCCCGTGTGAGAACATGACTCAGATCTCGGCCTACTGTGTTTCTGTCGAATTTGGGTTCACCTTTTGAGTATTCAGAATACCACCACCAGAGAGCCATCTGGAAGAGGAAGCAGAGTCCACGGATCCCTAGTCACACGCCACACCTGTGCCTCCAAGACCACACCTTAAATGAGACACCAGCTCCGGGTTTCACTTGGCAGGTGATGACACAGAGAAGCCACCTCGATTTCTTAGGACTCTTGATCCCTCTGCTCGGCAAAGTGCCAATCTGAGAAAAATCTGAACGTCTGGTTTGTCCACTCTTGCACTCAGATCACAGAGCGCTCATTATGGAGACCACTCAATCAAACTAAGTTAAAAATTAAATGTCACCACAGATGCATGGTATCGGCCTCAGCTGGGCTCTTCAAGCTGCTCACCAATCCGTCTACACAACCCTCTTCTGGTAGCAGCACGGCTACTTTGACTTCACCACCTCGCCCATCTCCTCTCCCACCTCTCGCAGCCGATGGCCAACTTCCTGCTTCAAGGAGGAGACCGACACCATGGGACTGAAAGCCCTCCACATCCTGGTCCCTGTGACCCTTACAGGCATATCGATGACCACTCTCCTCTCTGGCACTTCTTCCAGGTCCCTCAATCCATTGTCCCCCACCTCCCCCTCCCCTGCCCAGAGCCAGGATGATCTCCGATGCAAATCACAACGTGTCACAACCCTGCTCACAATTCCTCTGTGACTCGGTCACAGGTCCTTGGTTTGAACTCAAAGACCCTTCTAGATCTTTACCTCTCCTGTCTTTGTCCCTTACCTCCCACCATCCCCAGCTGGCCTCCAAAAGGAGAGAGCTGTTTGTGTGAATCGCCCTCTAGCTGTCCCCCCCTGCCCACCCCCACTGCCACCGCTGTGCCTCTTCCCAAGTCCCCTCCTGTCTCCCAGATTTCTGCCAGGGGCTCCTGCCGTGTGGTACGCCTCCTTCGGCTCCACCCAAGCCTGCGTTATCCTATCTTAGAATTGCTTCCCCGAAGTCTCCAGAAAATTGCAGGATTCCTGAAGGCCAGAAGCGGTCTGCATTCCCCACAACAGGTACAGGCATTCAGGCTCCTGGACAGAGGACAGGACCGGGATGAACACAGGGAGGAATGAACTGACAGACGCACTGGGCAAGGAGTGCAAAATCAGTGGCCACCAAATCTCAGGATCACCTAGGGAGTTTTTAAAACTACAGAATCCTGGGCCTCATCCCAAACTTACAAACCTAAATACTTGAGGAATGAGGCCAAGACAGGGGTCTGCTTCACAAGCTCCCCGGATGATTCTGCAGAAGGAATGAACTCAACACTGAGCCACACAGATGGCTTCTAGAAGCCACCGTCCACACAACATGCTCCCGTCTTGGCTATCTCGGGGTGAGTGTATCCAGAATACCAGGTTAGGAACCTCCGTGCCGACATTGCCAAATGCACACAACTTCATGCCATCACCCTCTCTTTACCCTTGATTAGACCTGCCACTTCTCACCGTCCAGCATCCGGCTTTTTTGCAGTTCACCTCTGCGTATATTTCAGGCTCTCAAATATGTTTTAGGCACCCTGAGGGTAAGGGCTCATGTCTTTCCATCCCATAGCACCACCTCAGGAATAGCATTTGGATGATTAGAAGTTGACTTTACCCACATTTAAGTACGTCCCTCATTTGGGGGGAAAAATAAGAAAAAAGTATTCGAAGAAACTAGAAGCTCCTGGTTGCGTCAGCCCTACCTCTACCTTCCACCGTGCCCATTAACCAGGAGACTGTTGCCTTCTTACATAAAAAAGAAAACAAAAACCCAGCCTCTGACACTCATCACGTCTCTCTGTATGGTCACCTCCCACACAGAGATCACTCCACCTTCCTTCCAACCCCCCAGAGAAAAAAGATCATCTGGAACACAGCGAGGCTATGAGTATCTGCACTTCCTAAAATACATGACTGAGATCACCTCACATCCGTTAGCATGGCTACTGTCAAAAGAAAGACCTGAGGGGGGAAGGGAGGGAAGGGAGGAGGGAAAGACAGGAACAGGTGTTGGTGAGGATGCAGAGAAAAGGGAACCCTCTTGCACTGTTGGTGGGCATGCAAACTGGTGCAGCCACTCTGAAAACCAGTATGGTGGTCCCTCAAAAAATTAGCCACAGAACTATATACTCCAGTGGGGTGCCTGGGTGGCTCAATTAGTTAAGTGACTGACTCTTGGGTTTCAGCTCAGGTCATGATCTCACGGTTTGTGGGTTTGAGCCTCGCATCGGGCTCTGCACTGACAGCATGGAGCCATCTTGGGGTTCTCTCTCTCTCTTTCTGTCCCTCTCCCTATTTGCACTCGGTCTCTCCCTCTCAAAGTAAATAAATAAACTTAAAAAAAAAAAAAAAGAACTACCATATGATCCAGCAATTCCACTTCCAGGTATTTATCCTACAGACCTGAAAGCAGGGGCTTGAATGGATGCCTTTACACCCATATTCGTAGCCGTATTATTCACAACAGCCAAAAGGTGGAAGCCGCCATGTGTCCACCGACAGATGAATGGATAAACAAAACGTGGTCTATACAGACAATGGAATATTACCTACCCTTAAAAAGGAAGGACATCCTGACACGTGCTACAACATGGATAAACCCTGAGGATATCGTGCTGAGTGAAAGAAAAGGACCGAAGGACACACTTGTCACAAAAGGACAAACATTGCATGATTCCACGTGTATCGGGTACTAAGAGTTAGTCACAGTCACTGAGATAGAAAGAACGGTGGTTGCCAGGGGCTGAGACGAGGGGGACAGGGAATTACCATTTCATGGGAACAGAGTTTTCGTTTTGCAAGATGAAAAGAGTTCTGCGGACAGATGGGGCGAGATGGTTGTACAACATGACCGTCCTTAATGCCACTGAACTGCTCACTTTGAATTAAGATGATAGGGGCGCCTGGGTGGCTCCGTCGGTTAAGCGTCCGACTTCGGCTCAGGTCATGATCTCGTGGTCCGTGAGTTCGAGCCCCGCATCAGGCTCTGTGCTGACGGCTCAGAGCCTGGAGCCTGTTTCAGATTCTGTGTCTCCCTCTCTCTCTGCCCCTCCCCTGCTCATGCTCTGTTTCTCTCTCTCTCAAAAATAAATAAACGTTAAAAAAATTTTAAAAAAAGATGATAAATTTTATGTTATGTCTATCTTACCACAATAAAAATAAAAGGTAAAAGAAAAAAAAAAACAAACCAACCAGATGACTAAAGAATGAGTCTTTAGAATTAAATACACTTGGGGCGCCTGGGTGGCGCAGTCGGTTAAGCGTCCGACTTCAGCCAGGTCACGATCTCGCGGTCCGTGAGTTCGAGCCCCGCGTCGGGCTCTGGGCTGATGGCTCAGAGCCTGGAGCCTGTTTCCGATTCTGTGTCTCCCTCTCTCTCTGCCCCTCCCCCGTTCATGCTCTGTCTCTCTCTGTCCCAAAAATAAATAAACGTTGAAAAAAAAATTAAAAAAAAAAAAAAAAAAAGAATTAAATACACTTGACCTGAGGAGCAAACTATCCATCTCAAAGCAGCAGGGTACAGGGAATTTGTAAGACGTCTTCAGGCTGACATGAATGAAATTTCCATATGTTTAATTTCCTGCATATCGTTAAATTCTTTTCTTTAAAGAAGTAGTTGGCTAATCAAATCTCTCCCACATTGCCTGCCTGGCAATAGGAAGTTAAAACAAAGATACGCAAATATTAAGAAATTCTAATCTAAGGAAACTGAATATAAGTGCAAGTGACCTTTTTCATTCTTTGAGTTTATCTGGTTTGGTGCCTTGGTTCTAAAGTTAATAAATACAGAGAAACTGTGAGTCACATTTTTTTTTAATTTAAGAGCTGGCAATTTTGTTATATTTGTTTAGTATTTTTAAATCTGACACATACAGAATATACGTATTCACTGATTAGCCATAAAACAGGGGAAGAGTTGATAAGAGATATAGTTTTTAACCGGTACAGAGTATCTAAAAGCAATTTGTTTATTTTTTTTTAAATACACTGTATCATAAAGCTTTGTGACTGTTCTTTAATTTTCTAAAGAAGAGGGGAGTTTGCTTCATTTGTATTACTTTATTTTATTAAAAATTTTTAACATTTATTTATTTTAGAGAGAGAGAGAGAGAGACAGACTGCAAGCAGGGGAGGGACAGAGAGAGAGGGAGACACAGAATCCGAAGCAGGCTCCAGGTTCCAAGCCGTCAGCACAGAGCCCGATGCGGGCATCGAACTCACAAACTGTGAGATCATGACCTGAGCCCAAGTCAGATGCTCAACCAACTGAGCCACCCAGGCGCCCCCTCATTTGTATTACTTTAAATGTTATACCCACTCCAGGGGCACTTGACTGGCTCAACAGGTAGAGCATGTGACCCTTGATCTCAGGTTGTGTGTTCAAGCCCCACGTTGGGTGTAGAGATTACTGAAAAATAGCCTTTTTTAAAAAATTATACACTCCAAGGGTTAGGGAGGTGCTCGATTTTGCAAGCCCTCTGACCAGGAGAAATACAAAATGAAGATTATGTTTTCTTTCTTTTTTTTTTTTTTAGATTATGTTTTCATATTATTGACATTCGCTCCATTGCCGTGGGTTACTGAGCTCATATTCTTTGCCCAGTGACAAAGTAGGAGAGACTATACAGTATTTTCTCAGAGTGGTTCCTGTAGGGAATCCCAAGGACACTTTTCTTCATTTTCCCCCAAACTGAAGATTTTAGAACATACATCTGATGCTTTCAAAATCAGTTAACTGATTCTTTTCAAAAATATAGTCCACTTACCTGATTTTAGCCATCTGTACTTTTTTTTTTGCAATATTCACCAAAATTCCTAGTTTATTAATTTCTTGACTACCTTGTACTTAATCCTACCATAGACCATTCAGACCCATACAACTCCTCCTTATTTTCTCCCCCCACCTGCTACTGTCATTTAAAATGATTGTGCAGAGTACTGCCCAATTACGCCATTATTTGGATGCCAGCCTATTGTAATGCTCAGAATCATGCTCAGTCTGAACAATAACATGGCAAAAGTTTGAGGCGCTAAACTAATGCTTCCTCGGTGATTTTCCGTAACTAAAAAGTAAAGGAGAATACAAGACAAAATGAACCTGCAGAAGAAAATGGTTTACCAAATAAATGAAATGATGTTTCTGTGGGAGACTTCTTTCCATTTCAAGTTTCATATTTGGCGGCGCCTGGGTGGCTCAGTCGGCTAAGCATCCGACTCTTGGTTTCAGCTGAGGTCATGTTCTCACAGTTCGTGGGTTCAAGCCCCGCATCGGGCTCTGTGTGGAGCCTGCGTACGATTTTCTCTCCCTCTTCCTCGGCCCCTCCGTCTCTCTTTCTCTCAGAATAAACAAACACATAAAGTTTCCAATTTTGTTGTCAGGTCCTTTTGTGCCAAACAAATTGAGACCCAGGAAGTGTGTGGTCCCAACTGCTTCCTCTCCTCCAAGAATCAGGGATGTTCACCACATGGAAACGCTAGGCCAATTAAGACACCAGAGGAGATCATGTGGATGAGGAAACCCTGTCAAAGGTGCTAAGGGAAAGAGTCAGCAAGGAAAGAGTCCAGCAACGGCTCCCCCTACTGTCCCCCACCCCAGCGCCTGCCGGATTTTAGGAGAAAACTGTCCTTTAGGCAAGTCAAGGTCACGCTCAGAACATTCACTGACAGAGTAGAGATAATTTTCAAATATCATACATAAATATTTGACTTTAGATTCCTTAAAATATGCAGGAAAGGCTAAGATCTGTCCTCTCAGTAGAACACAGGCATTGCAAGAGGGGGCCCTAGAGTAAGAGCAAGACGACCCATCAAAGAAGTTGGTTTTACTAACATTTAACATAGAAACTAATAGTTGAATATGTACATGGTTTAAAGTGTGTGTGTGAGTGTGTGTATATGTTTTATGTATGTGTGTTTGAGTACGTGTGTATGCATGTGTATGAGTGTATAAAATCTCAGGTTTGTCATCTTACTGCTTAAGCAGTAATTAGTGGCTGCCCCCCAAGACCGTTGTGTGAGGGGTCAGTGAATGAGATCATTCTTTTTTTCTTAATTTTTTTTTAACGTTTATTTATTTTTGGGACAGAGAGAGACAGAGCATGAACGGGGGAGGGGCAGAGAGAGAGGGAGACACAGAATCGGAAGCAGGCTCCAGGCTCTGAGCGGTCAGCACAGAGCCCGACGCGGGGCTCGAACTCACGGACCGCAAGACGCTTAACTGACTGAGCCACCCAGGCGCCCCGAGATCATTCTTACCCACTGGCTGGTACAAGTTGTGCCTAATAACCAATGGTTCCCTTCTGCCGGGGGAAAAGGGGACTGAGGGTAAAACGGCTCTCCCGGAATATCTACATGTCAGGACCACACGGGAACTCTGTTATCTTTTTAGACATTTCTTTTTTGGGGAGTGGGGGGAAGTCTGTTATCTTGTTGGAAACTTGTTCTCAGACTGACAGAGGAAGCCTGTGCTCATGTCCCAGGGCCTTCGACCTCTGGCTTCCCTCCACCAAGCTGAACAGAAACCTTGCAGGGCCGGACTATACACACAGTGGTGCGAAAGACAACTTCCACAAGCCCGCAGCATCGATTCCAGCCTGAGGGAGGGCACTCGCAGGGCCTCAGTGCAGAGGACATACTTTCACACCTCTGGCAGCATTTGGTGACCCAAACCTCCGTTTCTGGGCCTTGAGATCACGTCTTCTTTTGCATTTGGCATCCCAAACGCGTCCCTTGAAATTCGCACGTGTTTAAATTACCCACATCAAGGACAGGACAACCTATGGGGAAACGGGATCTGTGTGCTCCAACAAACGATGCTTTAACCAACAAAAGCCAATGCTTTTGTCCCATTTGGGATGGAGGAGGCTTCTGAGGTTCAGTCAGTTGGCCGCGGCCGTATAAAGCAAGGTCCTCAGTACCCTTCCGGTTCATTAGGTATTTTTACCTAGACTTTAAGGAAGGAGGGTCTCGGGAGGGGGAGAAGTGTCGAAAACAAATAGGTAAAATGCAAATTCAGGAGTAAACAAGGCAAAATGAAAAGCTCGGCGTTCCCCCCAATCCCAGTGGATGCAGCTCGCGTGTCTGCCTGGAAAGGGGGGTGAAGGGGGGAAGTGACTGCTTTGAAAGCTGCGGAGGAGGGGGGCCCTTTATCCCCCAGCTCAGGCTGCCATCCCATCTGCTCTTAGGAAAGCTGCCGAAATATTAACATATTTGACAAGTGGACCCCAACCTTCAGCACCCCTTTACCTTCTACACCATTCAGCGGGACTTCTGGCCTGAGATTCCACGGGACCATCACTAAACTCCCCAAGGAGGGGAAATGGGCTTTGCTTGGAGGAGAGAAGCCACTGCGCCTCACTTTCAAAAGTGCCCTTGATAGATGGACCTTGGCCTCAACGCTGCCTTCCTACCTCACACCCCATTTCTGCGACGCTCAACTGCACACACAAAGCACACAGCTCAACCCTCAGCTCAGAAGCAGCTTTTTTCCCCTTTGCCTTCAACTGAAAAGTCAATGCATATATCTCAGATTAAGCGGAGTCTGATCATATGGGGCACTGTCTCTCTGATTTCCGTGAAGCCAAGTTCTCTCAGATGTATATCCTGCAGGTGCACTGAATGCACAATGATGCTCTACCGTTCTTCCAAAGACGGACATTCGAGGACAGGCGAGCCCACGTAGGTACGTGAACAGTTCCGCAGATTTCTTAGAAGATCGCATACCAAAATCAGGAAGAAATGGAATGTCTGACTTCTGATTAAATGAGTACCAAGCGTAAGAAAAAAGATTTAAAGCTGTTTTTTAACTCTGCCGGATCATGGACAACACTACCTGCTGTCGCCCTTCTTCGTTAGACACTGAGGACCGAGTCCGCCCCGTAGTTATGCCCCCAGAGAAATAACGATATCGTAGCAAGAACGTACTAAGTTCTTACTGTGTGTCAGGAACTATGCTAGTTGTTTTGTGTGCATTTGCTCCTTTAATGCACAGAACAACTGTAAGGAAGATACTATTTTATCCTCATTTTACAGACGAGAAACAGAGAACAGACTGATCGCACAAACTGCCAAGATCACACAGCCAGCAAGTGGGTGTCAGGACACCAACCCTCTGACTTCAAAGCCCTAAGTCCCAACGCTCTGCTGCTCTCTAAAGGCACTTTACAAACGTAAGACTGAAGCCACTATTACAAAGGTGGAAAACCCCATCTGACATGACGACCATCTTCCCATTCAGCTCTTCTGGGCATGTTCAGTCCCCGGAGAAGCAAACTCTGGTAAAGCATCTTTTTTTTTTTTTTTTCTGTTTATCAGCAGCCGACCATTGTCTTCATTACAAAAAACCAGTAAGCAAGTGTAAGGAAAAAAAATGTTCAAATACTTGTTTCAATTATTTTAGAACCAACCAAAATGAAAATTCAAATGAGTTCACTGGGTTCATAGAAACCAATGCGGGCTTTTTTGGGGTGTCTGGTGCCTCAGTGGGTTAAGCGTCCGACTTCAGCTCAGGTCATGATCTCACGGTTCATGAGTTTGAGCCTCAAGTCAGGTTCTCTGCTGTCAGCACAGAGCCCACTTCAGATCCTCTGTCCTCTTCTCTGCCCCTCCAACGCTCACACTGTCTCTCTCAAAAATAAAGATTGAAAAAAAGAAAGAAAGAAAGAAAGAGAAAGAAAGAGAGAAAGAAAGAAAGAAAAAGAAAGGGAAAAAAAAGAGAAAGAAAGAAGAAGAGAAGAAAGAAAAGAAAGAAAGAGAAAGAACAAGAAAGAAAGAAAGAAAAGAAACAAAGAAAGAAACAAAGAAAGAAACAAAGAAGGAAGGAAAGAGAGAGAAAAAGAAAGAGAAAGAAAGAAAAAGAAAGAAAAAGAAAGAACGAACGAACAAACAAATGCTGGCTCTTTTAATAATGCTAATGACAAGCAATACTGATATAATGCTTCTCGTGTGCTGTACCTGGTGTTAAGTACTTCATGTATATAATAAGTCACATAATTCACCCCAGACCTCATGGCTGCATACCATTATTATTCCCATTTTGCAGGTAAGAAAACGGAGGAAATACGTTAATTTATCCATGTGTACCCAGCCAGTGCTGGAAAGGCTGGATTATGAAGCCCCGTGGCCTGTATCTCTGCTCGAAGTTGCTATGCTACACAGCCTCTCAGAGAAGAGAGGCTGAAATATTTACTGGGATATTTTGAGTAACTCGGAGAATTTCGGGGGGCGGGGTGTTGGAGATCCAGGCTTGGAGCTCTGTGGCCAGAGCCGCTTCCGTGAGGCCTCCTCAGCAGCTTCTACCAAGCATGAGCGCCACCAACCCGGCCACACAATGCACACCACCTGCCAGCTATCCCCCCCCCCCCCAACAGCAGCCTCCAGAGCGCGGTCTTGCACAACAGCGCCACCCTGTGAAGGGAACGTGCCTCACAGCCCCCGCTGCTCTGTGCACAAGCGAAGGGTGTGGGTAACAGGTGAAGCCTAGGTCAGCACCCAGGCCCTCCACGTCGGGCAGGCCAGGAAGGCAATCCCATGGCGAGTTCAGCAGCAACACAGAGAGAAAGGAGACTTCCACCTCCCTCCAACCTTCATAAGGCGGCTGTATTAATTCTCGGGAGCCGCCAAAACCAAACGCCGTAAACCAGATGGCTTAAAACGAGAGACGTTTATTCTCTCAGGGTTCTGGGGACCAGAAGACAGAAGCAGGACCATTTCCCCTCAGGAGGCCCCGAAGGAGAACCCACTCCGTGCCTTTCTCCCGCCGGTATGGTGGTGGCCAGCAAACCCTGGCCTTGCCTGTGGCTTGTAGACGCATCATTCACATCTCTGCCTCTGTCTTCACATGACCTTGTGCCTGCCGTCTGTGTTTCTCTTCTTCTTCTTATAAGGACACCAGTCTTACTGGATTTAGGGCCCACTCTACTCACGCATGACCACATCGTAATTACATCTAACCTGTTTCCAAAATAGTTCATATTCACAGGTACCAGAGGTTAGGACGTGAATGGTTCTTTTGGTGGGGGCGGGTGGGGGCGCTCATTCAGCGCAGGACAGTGGAGGGTTCAGATGCTGGGCAGCCAAAAAAAAAAAAAAAAAATGACAAATATCCAGTGTATCTCAATTGCTATGAGGGCCCTTCATCTCACGTAAGGATGAAATAAGTGATTTCAAAGCCAAAGTTGGATATGCCTGTTAGCTCTCTTCGGGGAATCAGCGAGACAGGAATGTGCAGTTGGGGTGTGGTGGGGGCGTTAATTGCAAAGTTGGATGGTTCCTCCCTCTGAAACTATGGCCATCAGCAGGATAGGGCCAGGCATAGGTCCTGCCACCAGTAATGCCCACAGACATCTGCCAAGTATCTCTCTTTTATCTTCAAAAGGAGAAAACTTGGCCTGGAGGGGCCATCATGGATTTGAGTAGAAAGATAAATGGAGATTTTAACTGTGTGTATGAGTTACCTAAGCCATAATTTTTCAACTGCATAGGTGTATGACAGATGTTTGAAATGTACATTATTTACATAGCTGGTCTAGTCTCCTGGGTTGCTACACCCGTTACTCTAAGCCTTTTCACACCTGACTGTACTCACCAAACATATATCCCTTTTATCATCAGCACCGTGGCTTCTGAATAAAGGCAAACACCAATAAAACAAATCCTAGCGTTACAAAGCACTTGACATTTAGGAACGGGAGAGCAGCTGATCTCCAAGCAACCTTGACCTTGGTCCCCCACGTTTTCAGAAAAACCCAAGTGGGACTGAAAGTTCACGGAACCCAACTGACCCTCCATGTTCCGGGAATAAAAATAAGTCAGTCATCCGCTCCCCTCTAAGAAACAGAACACCAAGTACAAAAAACGCTAAGCTAGACTTGTGTTCTCAACCAACATTGCTAACTGGATGACCCCCAAAACTGTATCTCTAACTCTTACTGTTCCTCGTGTGTCTAACCAGCCCATTAGGTTCAAAATGGAACTCGTCACCTGCTCTACTGTCCCAGCTTTCTGGCCGTATACTGCATTCTTCCGACAAAAATCTGGTTTACAACCCCCCTTTAACATCTTAAATCCAGTTATAAGGAATGGCCAGCTCTTTGTTCTTGAAGATTCTCCCCTTCCCCTTCGGACCCATCCCTCCTTCCTTGGCTGATACAAGTTTTCCACGATGTGGCATGACTACCGCTCAGGTATGCGAGGTCATTTTAGGCGGTATTTAGTTGAGTATTTTAATTGATACAGTAATATATTAATCTTAATGGAGATCAGAAAAATGGAATTAGCAAATGAACCCTGTAATGTCACACAGAATACAAAACTTTCTTCTTAATTCATTTCAATCAAACAGTGGGCTCAGGTTAAGGAAAAATATGAAGTAACTAATACGGGTGGTTTACGGACATGGCTAAAATCTTGGGGGTGGTGTGCAAATGCCTGGCAGTGCCGGGAAGCCCTCGTCTGTGGTGGTCGCTCAGCATCATATGGCTTGATCGCATCGGCCCCTTCAGCCACATCCCAGCTGGCTTCCTGGCCTCAAGACTCTCATGTCTTCCATCTGTCCTGCAGGCCACCACAGACACTCCTCCTGAAACGCTCCTTTCATCCTTGGTTGCTACTGCTTCTACAACCTTCCCTCCATCCCCCTCCTTCCCTGTCTCCTCAAATCCTACCCAGTCTTTCAAGACCCAAGGAAGTCTCCCCTCCAGGAAGCCTTTTCTAATTGATATCCTTCTCTGAACTCCTATTCCCCTTACACCAACCGTATCAACTTCCCCACCTGACTCTTGATCATATCCTACCTATTATTTACCACTTTCTAATGGTCGATTCACTGACAGCTGGTCATGTCTTTATCCAATTTTTAAAGAGGAGTCGTATTTTATTCATTCACGCAATAAACATTTACTGAGTGCCCGATATGTGCCAAGCCCTGTGGTTGCTGGCAAAATAGAGATGTGAATAAAACACGTAGTGCCATTGAGGAACTCGCTGGCTTGTACTGGAGACCCACGTGTGAACTCGTGGTATGACACAAGGTGACCGTGTTGCTGTAACACAAGTACAGAACAAATGTCATAGGAGGGATTTGCTCTAGAAAGGATCTGGAGGTCAACTGAAAGAGAATGGTGTATGAGCTGGTTCTGGAAGGTTCAAAAGTATTCCTTCAGACCTTTAAAGATGGGGAGCCTATGGGGCACCCGGGTGGCTCAGTCGGTTAAGAGTCCGACTTCGGCTTAGGTCATGATCTCACAATTCGTGGGTCCAAGCCCTGCGTCGGGCTCTGTGCTGACAGCTCAGAGCCTGGAGCCTGCTTCGGATTCTGTGTCTCCCTCTCTCTGCACCTCCCCCACTCGTGCTCTGTCTCTCCCTCCCTCTCTCTCCCGAAAATAAATAAACATAAAAAAAATTTTAAGAAATAAAAAATAAAAGATGGAGAGCATAGTCTAAGCAGTGGAACAGACATTACAAAAGGCACAAAATGGCAATACGGTATTGTTGAAGGTATTTTCAGGAGCCTAGAACACAGGATGGTGGGGAAAGAATGGGAAGAGGGGGTGGGAAAGACAGTCATGCCAAGAAGAGGTCATGCCAAGAAGAGCCTTGGTCTAGGACTTCATCCACAGGCATGAGAAACACTGAAAAGAGAAATGATGTGACCCTAACACAAAAACCCTCTGGGGACCCATGGAGGATGAACTGTACCTGAAGACAGGTCAGTTTAGAAGATACCGTAATAGAACAGAAGAAGATTCAAGCAACACAAGATGAAGAAGGAGGGCAGATTTTAGAAATATTTAGGTGGTAGACACTGGATTTTCTGATCAACTGGTTGTACATTCTAACGTCACATAGAAACAGTCTAGGGATTAACCACTTGAGGAAAGGTTTGCTGTCTACTTAAAACATTTACCCATGACATTTCTTTCCAGTGGTACAGTGGCTGAGGTTAATTTAGAGTTGACTATAGCCTACAGTCTTATAACATACAAGAGCCTTCACACCTTATAGATTAGGCTCCATACAGCGTCTCTGATCCACAAAAGCCTGTCCTAAACTGAAAAGTCAACGTATTATCCCACCAGCAAGGACCTAACCAGATTTTGTTTCTTGGTTATATTTGCACCCAGCACAAGCAATGGTTTACCAAAGAACATGCTATTGTCTGAACTCTCCTAACTCTCTGGGGTGTTGGGAACTTAAGCCAGAATTGCTCCGGAGGTGTAAAAATGCTAAGGTTTTTATACAATACACTCATACTCCTTTTTTCAAATAAAAACATTCACGAGAGCGTAAAAGATATTGAAACACCAAGAGAGGTGACCTTTTGTAAGTGCATTCGTGTTCTCTTGGGAAATAAAGAATAAAGTCATTCACCACCAAGTGTAATATTCCTCACTTCCACTTGCCTGATGAAAGGAGTCAACACAGGTAGTTTCAAATTAAAACACAGTTGGAGTAGCTGGCTGAAAATGGATCTCTCCAAAGAGGGGAAAGGAGGTGACAGGATGTTATTTATTAAAACTTGCATGTGATTATAACTTCGTCCATCACCTCCCTCCCGCATCACTCTGCTGGCCAGCACAAGCCGCGCGCACATTTAACACAATGCTTGAGGACGGCAGGAAATAGGACTGTTTTGCAAAATGAGCACACTTCCCACACACCCCACATACGGGGAAGCACGTGACTCCAATAAGTAGAAAGGGCAAAGGTTATTTCTAACGATTTCTGTGTAAGTGCTCACGAGTCCTGTGATGGCTCATTACAGAGTCACCTCGGGGCCCAATTCTGTAATGGAAGCAGGGACCAGAAGGACCCGTTACAGACGGGAGGGAGGTCATATTACTCGCCAGGGACACAGCCGGTTGGTGGCAGGCCCAGATTGGAACCTCGAGTGTCCATCCTCCACTCCCAGGAAACTCTCACGTCTCTTAAAATAACAGAACAGAAGGATCTGGGACACACAGTCAGCTGTGCCCCAGAATTAGTTTCTATAAAATTAAAACTAATAAAGTCATCAAGGTGGTTGTGCTGGTCATGCCGCCCCACCAATGACATCAGTTGGGTCGGCAGACAAAACAGATTTAAATTTTCTTCAGATGCCAATTTGGGCCTTTTGTGTTATCTCTCTTTTCCAACCCTTTAAAGTCATAGTGGTAAAACTGTCTGCTTTGCCATTCTTTAAAATCTAAAAGCATCATAAGTTTGGAGATATCTTGCATTAAGCAACAGCTTTGATGGACATGCTCTGTAGAACCTTTATGTGGGAAATTGACTTTCCAACTCCTGATCAATAGAATACCCCCGACTTGATGGCATTACACGTGGAACATCTACACTCACTCTTCCCCGGGACTGGGGGAGAAGAGAGTGAAGAAAATGTAAAGTTAGTAGCAACATTTGTGCAAAGAGGTCACACAGTTAAGGCTCTAATAGCTTCACCGACAAAAGGTTTGCGGTCTTGAAAATTATTTCATGGAGGTATGTGAGCATGTTTTCACGTGGAAAGCGCTAGAAATTATACAGCTATTGCCCTCCCTGGGGGGAGACAGACTTTTATTTCTAGTTAACTGATGTCATAATATCTAGTTTTAGAAAATGCAGAATGATTCCACATCCGTTTGATCTAACCTCTTTTCTTCTTCAGATAATGCCTGGGCATTGAGTTATTCTCTTGTTTTGAACAAAAGGCAAGATTTTCCCCCTTCTGCCCAGAAACTACCATTGGGAAATTAATAGTCAAGATGAACAAGGAATTCATCTCATGGCCTGTGAACTTGCTGGTTGCCAGAAGGAGGCCTGTGAATTCTTATTTTAGATTTGGTAGCATGAATTGGGAGCTTAAACAGTCATAAAAGACATGGTCGTCAAGATTTGAAGTTTCAGAATTCTCTGTACTTCCAGAGGATCTCTTTTAAGTTTTATATGTGCCTGTTCGAACCTCTTGAGTTTAAGTGTAGTTTATCCTGAAGCTATACGAAAAAGCCACGGCTAAATGTCAAGCCTACTGCTATAAATCACATTTCAAACTGGTAATTACTTATTAGTGGAGAGAAGGCTGTTTGAAATGGTGCTGTCTCATTAGAAAGCTATTACGGACGCCTGCAATTCGGCCTTAATAAACAGAGGTAAACTTCAAGTGTCTACTGTGTGACAGGTATGCCAGACCAAAACAACTGCTATTAAAATTCCCAAGGATCTCTCTCTCTCTCTCTTCTTTCCTAAAGTTAAAAAAAAAAAAAGTGATTTCCACCCCCCCATATTTTTTAGGAACATTTGTTGGGGTGGGGGGAGGTGGATTTCTAAAAAGAGTCTCAAGTGGAGTTATTTTAAGTTCCTTATTTTAAGTAACTCCCTAACTTATTTTGTCCTTTGAACTCAATAACAAAAAAACTCTTTCTACTGAAAAGGAAGTATGATAATACCAGTCGTTATTATGCCAAATGACTGGACAAACAGAATATGAAAAGACTCATGTTCTCAGCTGCCTCATTTCCTATTTCATTTTATGTGACAAAGCCTCTGTTTATATCCAGAGTCACTAACTTGATACAAGTAGATTTCCTTTACCTTTCATAAGAGGAAAAGAACTTCCTGTAAATGATCTCTGAGTGTTTCAATATACCATCTATTCCTATCAAGTTTCATATTTGGAAAAGAGCCATTTTTGAAAAGGAAATTGATAAGATACCCACCCCAAACACACAAAAGATGCATATGAGCGATTCCATCTACTCTCCCAACGCTCATTGTAGGTGTCTGTCTCAATATTTACCATTTCCTTCCATCAGCACCAACACCACTCATTACATGTTTTAGCTAACGTTTTAAGGATAGATAAATAATACCCCTCCCTCGCTGGGCACACCATATTACATCCAACCTAACAGATAGGTGAGAATCTAGCAAGGCACTTGGCCCTTAGGGACGCTCCAGAGAATACTGAATGACTGACACAGCTCTTCGTCCCCCACCTTTTGGGGTTTTTGTTTTTTGGTGGTTTTTTGTTTTTTGTTTTTTTGTTTTTTTGTCAGCAGGTACCTAAGATTCAATCTGCATAGAAAACCACTATCCTGAAACAGCTTATCCTTCAACATCACTGTCAGACCTGCTTACCATGTGCAGATCAAGAAATGAAATAAGAAAAGAGAATCAAATAACATTAAGAGTTTCTTCCCCCACGCCTTCAGAAACACCTCGCAGATCTGGCAAACGCAGAGAAGTACTTCAGCAAATAACGAAAATGTGATCATAATGAAGCCATGCCAAAGACAGATAAAAACAGGCTCTATGGGAATATGCCTGAAATCGTTAAAGAATCTCACAGGTTTGTTGAAGAAATTATGGCCACCTGCCCTCCCATAGCTTCACACTTGGTGTCAGTACTGGTTCCTGAAGAGGGATAAAAAAAAAAAAGAGGGGAACCATTCAGTGTGGAATGAAGACATTCAAACCCAGGCATCTGAGACCTGGGATTATCGAAACACTCGGTGCAGACATGAGTTTATGTACATATGTGTTTTGAGGTTAGATTTCGATTTAGGTGCATTTCAAAATTTACAATCACAAGTCTGAAGACTGTAGCAACCACAGCAGTGATTGACTTGAATTACTAACGTATAAACTGTACTTGTCACTTTGCAAATCTGGCTTTTCATGAAAGAGAGAATCGAGGGCACCTTACTGCCAAAACAGTACAACATCCTCTGTAGCCAGATTTTGCGATAAAGAAGATGGTTATTTTATTTAGGTTTTATATTTATGGAAATGTGGTCACAAGACATTTTTAAAGCATGAAGTACTGATCCCAGGGATAATACATATTTAAAAAAAAAAACTTGCTGTTTTAAGGGGAAAGATAGCAAAGCTACCCTGTGAACACCAACCACACACTTAAAGCAACCTCGCCAGTGAAGACAGGGCTCGGGATGACTTGGAATAGTATGTGGTTTCAAATATAATCTCATCTCTTCCATCACATTGTGTTTGGTAGAAAATCACTTCTTTCAAACTGAAAAAAAATGAACAAAAATTGATGTCTGACCATTGCACACAAGTGGTCAACAATAAGTAAGGAGAAAACAAGGAAAGAGTTCCAGGATTTGCCTCCTTCGGCATTTCCTCCAGTATTTTATCCCCTGGGTTCCCAAGTCACAGCCAAAGCCATTCCGTCGTGCTGCCAAAGGGAACCGGCTCCTTCCGAAATGCTCTTAACAGCCCTGCGTTTTACGATGATGAAACCCTTTCTGAAGCCTCCGTTTCCATTCACCGTTTTGTTCGTCCTTCCTGTCTGACATGCAAATACAGCCTCCATTCTTTCCATACAACCTAATTCGAGGCAACATATGTTAAATCCACACAGAATCATGTGAGCGTTCAATCCGCATACACACCATTACCCCACGGAATGCATGCAATGAGCTCCCACAGAGTTGTCTGCGTGCAAATCACACGAGCTCTGAGACGTATGCGGGGCTCTTCCCGGACTCCAGCCATCCAGAGTTGTGCACGGAACCTGTTCCCTTGTAGGCACAAGGGGCTGTCTAAACACCCACCAGGATAACTGGCCACCATGCAGGAGCCGGCCAGCTCGCTACTGCAGGCGGCCCCGGACGCAGGCTCTCCCACAAAGCTCAAGGAGGCTGCCGCGCAGGAGCCTTGCAGTCATTTATCTCCTGCAGCCAGAGCGCCAGGCACGGCCCCCTCCCTTATTTTACCTAACTAATAGCTCTCAAACCCCATATTGAGAGGGCCTGCTGTGGATCTTGCGGAGGTACAAAATGGTGGATGTGAGCTAATTTTTCCTGCTTTCCCCATAACTTATCGCATCCATCACCGGCCGAGCTCCCACCTAAGCACCCCGGCGGCGGCGCACCGAGCACGCCCCGCGGACCCGGCCCGGGGGCAGAAACGCGGCTACCCACCTGATGTCATGTAGCCCCGCGAAGCCTGGGGCGCGAAGGCCGCGGGGAAGCGCTTGTGCAGGCGGTAGTCCTTCTCGCTGCGGGACCTCATTCGGTCCGAGGCCCGGTCGGAGAAATCCGAGCTAGGCCAGGCTCGCCGCAAGGTTGTGCTCCGGGTCTTCTTCATGGTGGGGGAGCGCGACCTGCCGCCCCGATCCTGGGGGCCTCAGCGCCGGGGCGCAGCGCGCTGCTTCATCCGTCTACGGCGGGCACGACCCTGGCGGACTCTGCTCACATTTTCCCAGCCCCTCCTCGTCGGCGTCTACACCGCCAGCGGCGGGTCCGGCCTTCCCCACGCCCCCACACACCCCCACGGCGAAGGCTCCGATTTTACACACGTCCCACAATGCATTACACTTCATTTGCAATCCGCCCGGCTTATAGCTTCCAGATTCCTGGGGGGGAAAGGCACGTTAGGAGGCTCCCCGGCCGGGAGGAGGCGGGGAGGGGGCGGGCGGGGTGGGGGCGCCGAGACTTGCAGCGTGAAAGCAATGGGAGCGCAGACAATGGCCCGATTCAGCGCAGGAGTGCTTAGCCAACTGTGAGCCACGGCACAAAAGACCCAAACAAATGAGGAAGCCGAGGCCTCCTCCGGGGCTGACCCGGGATCGGGCGCCCGGGAAGTCGGAGGGGCGGCGGCAGACCCTCTCCGCACCCGGCGGCTCAGAGCGAGGCGTGGGGATGACAGCGTCCGAGTCGTGTCCCCCCGGGCCTTTCGGCCGCGCGGCCCGCAGTCCCGGGCGCAGGCTGGCTCGGCCTCCCCTGCAGTCCTCGGGAGGCAGTCTTCATTACAGAGGCTCGAATGGGGGGCGCGTGTGCACAGGGATCCGAGCAGACTCTGCAGACAGCAGCTGCGGCAGGCGGGCTCCTGCGGAATCCAGGAAGAGCCCGAGTCCTCCTCGCAACTGCAGCGCCTCGTCAATCTTCCTCCTTCCCAGGCTCAGGGTGGTGTGCGTGTGTGTGTGTGTGTGTGTGTGTGTGTGTGTGTGTGTGCGCGCGCGCGCGCGCGCGCCGACACGCATGTGCCCCCCTACACATGCATGCTCCTACTTACTGGCCGAGGGGGCGTCTGGAGCCATGGCTGCCAGCGATGCCGAGCCTGCCGATCCACACCCGCACGGTGGCACCAACGCCCGGTCGCGAGCGCGCAGAATGGCTATTGAAGGGCAGGAAGCGGGGCAGCCGCCCAGTCTCATGCTAATCACCGAGCTGCCTTAAGTTAGAGCACGGATCCTGTCAGGCTTCTCATTTTCATGTAAAACACCCTGCGGCGGCGCGGGGACCTCGGCGGGCGCCCCAGCCCGGAGTCCGTGCTCGGATATTTACATATTTTTAGGATAGTCCCTCCCCCTCGCAGGAAGAGACAGAACCCCCTCGGTGGGAACAGGGAGATCTGAGGTGCCCTGTCTTGCCCACCTGCGCCAACCCCGGAGTCAGCTAGAGCCGGAGAAGGGGGCGCCACCGGGAGCTCCTGCGACAGCCGCAACCGCCGGGGCACCCGGTCCACGCCGCCTGGGAAACGCAGTGGAGGTGGTCTCCGGCTCTTCCTCTCTCTCCCTGGATCCCTCGTGTAAGTCACCAGCAGCCCGCTAACCTGCATTCAGGTCCTTTACACAGCACGGCTCTGCACAGCTGCTTCTGGTCCAGCAACCAATCGCTAAAGGACAACAATGCGCGCGACGCGGGAGGGGCGGAGGGGGATGCGCCGCCCCGGCCGAGGCGCGGGGCCGGGACGCCGAGGTCACGCCGAGTTAAAGGCGCGCGGTCACAGTGCTGCGGACCCGACGACGCTGTGCGGGCTGCCGGTTTTCTGTTTTTGGTTTTTTGTTTTCAAAGCGCTTATACCCCCATTTGGGTTTCCAGAAATGCTCGGGTGTTCTAAACAACAAAAATAAACCTGATTTTTTTTCGACAGTATACTTTATTGTACATTTTTGCGCTTTTTTATTACTGACGATGCAACGTTCAGAATCATTTTTATGTTGTTGTTTCGTAGACACAGGTGCCAAGTTACAGAGACAAGGATACGAAATGTTATGGGGCTATGACCTTAGGCTGATGCCACAAAAACAAACAAACAAAACCAGAAAAACAGCGGGCTCTAAATGGTTAGGATTCAAGAGTTCTAGCATGATTTGGTGCCATTCGGAGGCTTGAATTCTTTGTTGGGGGTGGGGCGGGCAGCAAGGTTCTTGAAGAACGATGCATATGGGGGCGGGGTTTAAGCCACAAGCATCAGATAATCTAGAACCAGAGCCTCTATTCAGTAATTTAAGGCTGCTCTCTAAAGAGCCAGAACTCCTCTAAGGAGCCAGCGTAACTAATCTATCTCTTGGGATAATGGGAGTACACAAGCCAGCAAACAACTAAAATCACTAAGTATCATATGGAACTTATATTTACACTAATCAAAATTTACTACAACTGTAAACCAATTAGCCACAGTTTAGTGACATTTTTTAAAAGTTAGGAAAAGAGACTCCCCCAGAAGGCACATTTTGCTAAGATGACTTCTTTACTGTAAGAGGTCTTCTAAGAACAGAAAGACCACAGTGTTAGAAGCTACAGAAGACTAAATGTGTAAAGAACCATAAAGGTAATATAAAATAAAAATGCATGAGATATTGACATTTAGATCTCTCAGTCCAATTCAACATACAATTTACTCAGTACCTCCCATGAGCCAAAAGTGGTGATGTGAATGATTATAATAGTTCTGACTGAAGGCTAATGGTGATTGCTGTGGCAAATGTGATATTTACTCATTCAGCAAATAATTATTGACTATCTAGAATATGCCAGCCCTGTCATGGGCGCTAAATACCACACATGGCCCCACACAGTTTATGGTGTAGGTAGTAAGCAGATAAATGCACCAAGTGTGCTAAGTTCTAGAAAGAAGAATAACCTCTATGAAAAACAATGTTCATCTGAGACCTAGGGAATGAGGAGTCATCCAAGCAAAGAGTTGGGAACACGGTATTTCAGAAAGTGGGACCAGTACATACAAAGGACCTGTGGTAGGAAGTGAGTGTGGCCTTTGCTGGAAGAAGTGAAGGAGGGCCAGTGGGGCTGGAGTTGGAGCAGAAGAGGAACGCGTGTGATGAGGTCATAGAGGAAGGCAAGAGCCAGATCGTGCAAGGACTTGCAGGCTGTATTAAAGATTTTGTATTCTATTCCCAGTGCAGTGTGAACTGCTGAAGGGTTTTGAGCAAAGACGCACCGATAGTTTTAGAATTTCTCAATAGAAGGAGCTCAGAAGAGGGAATCTGTTTGAAGGGAGGGGTCAGCCAGGAATTTCCTGGAGAGTAAGTCTGAATTGCCCTTAAAACTGAGAAAATATTCATTGTTCACGTGAAAAAAAAATGAGGTGGGGTGATGGAGGTTTGGGGAGGAGAGCTACCCTCAGCCACCTCTGAGTGTGGGCCTTAGAGGGGAGTGGTACTGTCCCGTGTACCTACCCAACAGAGTGCCCTTGGAGGCAAGGCCAAGGAGCCAGACACAGAAGCATCAAAGAGCAAATAGGTGGGGTTAGCTGAATGGAATCGGATAGTAAATGGAGTAGGAGAGTTAGGGACAGTTAAGTAATTTATCCATCCGAATCAGGTGGCAACATCAAGAAACGTTATGAAGGTAAGGCTTGAATCTCGTAAATAGCACATTACGAAACCAATCCTCTCGGAAGAAAGTGGACATGGAAACCCCTGTGATTGTAGCCACTGTGAAAATGAGACCCAGTGTGTCCTGTGCAAACATTCACTCCGCTCACACCCAACTTGTAGGTCTTCAGTACTGGTTCCAAGTCTCTCCACCTAAATGAGACTGTCCTGTATCTGGGTCACCCATCGTCTCTCAAGGAAGTTCAGTTGCATAACCCAGTATTCAGTACTAGGCAAGTTTAGAATTCAATGGAAAAATGATAAAGCAAATGAATTTTACGGTGTAATGTTTAAAATCAGGCTCCAGCATAATTTGTACATTTGGTATTTACATATGAGCTTATAGACGCTGATAATTAGATACATGTTTGCTTTGTGATTCTAACTCAAATGTATAATTGATCTTAGACTTCTGATTCTAAGTGGAAAAGTGTAAGAAATTTGACTTTGAAATTCTCACTTAAAACTCTGGTGTTTTGTTTTTTTTTTGTTTTGTTTTGTTTTTAAAATTTTTTTTTCAACGTTTATTTATTTTTGGGACAGAGAGAGACAGAGCATGAACGGGGGAGGGGCAGAGAGAGAGGGAGACACAGAATCGGAAACAGGCTCCAGGCTCCGAGCCATCAGCCCAGAGCCTGACGCGGGGCTTGAACTCACGGACCGCGAGATCGTGACCTGGCTGAAGTCGGACGCTTAACCGACTGCGCCACCCAGGCGCCCCTAAAACTCTGGTTTTTTAGGTTTCTAAGAGTTTAATGAACTTGAGGGTTTTAAGAATATAAACTCCATGAAGGCAAGGGATTTTTCTGTTTTACTCATCGCTGTTCATTGTTGTTTTATTCAGAGTTGTATCTCCAGTGGCTAGTAATGCCTGGCATGTATTTGATGACTAATGAAGCCTGAGTGAGTATTCTGGAAGATCTGGTTTGAAGCCTTCCCAGTCAGACGTAGTAAGTGCTTTTTTAAAAGTAGGGGCGCCTGGGTGGCTCGGTCGGTTAAGCGTCCAACTTCAGCTCAGGTCATGATCTCACGGTCCGTGAGTTCGAGCCCCGCGTCGGGCTCTGTGCTGACGGCTCAGAGCCTGGAGCCTGTTTCAGATTCTGTGTCTCCCTCTCTCTCTGCCCCTCCCCTGTTCATGCTCTGTCTCTCTGTCTCAAAAATAAATAAACATTAAAAAAAATTTAAAAAGAACTAATGAAAAAAAATAAAATCTTTAAAAATTAAATATACCAAATTTATAAATGCGATTTAAATTTTTAAGGGAATGGACTAAACCGTATTTCTGAATGGAACTAATTGTTGAGTAAAGGGACTTTATAGTCTTTAACTTGAATTAATCAAATATTTTTTCAACATTCCCACAAGAGTTATAGTTTTTACTTTATCATTTTAAATTTACAAACAGAGTAAACCGAATCTAAAAACTTAAGGGCATTTTTTTTTCCATTTGTATCTCTTGTAAAAGAAAATTTGATTTTTTGAATTTGTATCTCTCGTATACTGAGCATTAATGAAAGACCTAAATATCTGTAAATGATCTTTGCTGTGCACAGAAAGCCCCCCTCAGACATTAGAAAGCCCACCCTGACTACAGACTGAACATGTAATAATAGATCAGGGAGAAAAATCTCTGGAGTAAAGAAAAGGTTGATATGAGTGAAAAATGAACACAAGCATAAACGTAAGTGGTAACAGGTCTGAGCCTTGACCCTGTCACCTAGAAGAGGAATTTCAATCCAGGACCTCCTAGGCTCACAATACTCTGGGATGCAGGGACGCCCACTGCAATTCCACTGGCAATTTCCAATGGCATATTAGACTCCCCAAACTAGAATATCCAGGGGACATTCCATTGAAACTGCAACCAAAGTTGCCTGTGGCCTCATTTCTCTGCCCAAGTGCGACTATAGTACAGTAAGCGACCTAAATGCGCAGAAAGGAAATAGGCATTCTCGTATTTATGTATGTTATGTGATAGAGGCATCGAATATTGTGATTAAAATACCTGTTAAATAAAAATGAGAATTCTGAGTCTGAGAATAATTTATCTTTCTGCTTCTTCTTGAAACATGATTTGCAGATGAGATTAATAGGTTAATTTGACAAATGAGCTGATTAGTAAAAAAAAAAAAAAAAGAGACTTAAATGCACATCTTGAAGTTGGGCAGGTGGATGACCCTGGTCATAAAGCTAGATGCGACTCGGAAAAGAGCATTCCCTTGAAGGACTAGGGCTTTTTCAGAGGCTTGTGAAATGGAAAACCGGAGGAGTCTCTTATGGGACACATATCTACACGCGTATGTTCATATGTATATATGTTCGCACGTCTGTAGGGCCTGGGATATGCTGGCCTCCAGAAGGCAGCTGGCTAAGGTAGCTGACCAAGGCTCTGTCCCCAGGGCAAGTCTATCCACATCTTGTCTTCCCTAACCCAGGCCCCAAACTGCTAGTTAACAATTTTAACAGAAAGCTCCAGTACTTACGGTCTTTCTTAAAAGATGCTAGACAGGTGGTGGCTGAAACACCCTGGGAAGTGATAAATCCATAGGGGGAAACATGGTTAAGAGAGCTCTGAAGAATAAGGAGAATGCATGTATATATTGTTCTTTCCATTGTTATCAAAATCTAAGCTGAATTTCTCTTATTCTCCACTTAGGTACATTGTCACCTGTCATTTACTCCTAACAGGGTCATAATGAGTCACGGTTGTCAATGAATGCTCCCTTTAAAGACAGCAATGTTTGGGGACAGAGGGGTTCACCAAAGAGAAGTAACTCAAGAGGGCCTGAGATCTGGAGGACTGTTGCTAGAGTAAACTGGCATAATTGTGATGCCCACCTCCAGACCAGACTAATCGCAGGCAGAGAAACAGAGAGCAGGGAGGCATGGTGATGTCCAAGGTACTATATCCATAACTTTGTTGGGGGCCTGGGAGAAGTTCATCTTTGGGTTCCATTTGTTTTTCTATTGTGATGGTAGTAAGATTTCTCTTAAAGGGTTGCAGCAAGAATGTGAGGTAAATACACAAATGTCCCAGTTCACTGCTGACAAGTAGAAGGCATCAGTAAAAGAGAACCAATTTTCTTGTTAGTATTGATCACTGAGAGGGGAAAGCATTTTTAAAACCTGAGTCCCTTCTAGATCCCTTTGTTCTATAAACCCTGCTTTGTATCAAATTTACAAAAGAGGCTGAATCCCAGTGGGGGTCAAGGATGCTACCAGCTAGCTCACTGACCCTGATGGGTGCTGCTGAGTTGGACAGTGGAAATATATAGCATCCACAGACCGGTTTTAGAACAAAAGAAGAAAACAGCACCCAGCCCAGCTACCGCATACTCGGGAGCTGGGGCATTCAGTGGTACCCAGCACACCTTGATTAAAGTGGAGAAATTCCTGGGGTCAAGAACAGAGTCCAGACAAGGTGGAAACAACCCAAGGGTCCGCCAACAAAAGGACAAACGGAATGTGGTCTGTCCATACAATGGCACAGTGCTCAGCCTTAAAGAGGAAGGCAATTCTGACACAGGTCACAACGTGGACGATGAAGCTTGAAGACACCAAGTGAAGTGAAAAGACACCAGACACAAAAGGACAAAAGCTGTGTGGTCCCACTTAAATGAGGTACCTAGTGTAGACAAACCCGCGGCCATAGAAAGAACAATCATGGTCATCAGGGCCTAGGTAGGGTGGGGAGGAGGAGTTGGTGATCAGTGAGTATAGAGTTCCGGGTAGATGGTGGGGACGGTCTGCCCAACAATATGAATCCACTTGTTGCCACTGAACTCAAAATTAACTAAAATGTACATTTTGTCAAACGTTTAAAGATAAAAAGAAGAGACTGCATGGAACAAAAGCCACAGGCAAGAAGTGGCTTTGTGTGAGGCCGTGCTGTTGCCAGTCGGTCTTCATACTCGCACACGCCGGCCGCACACATCTTCTCCTTTATCAGCTTTGAAAACGCAGGCTAAGTTCAGGTAGGCCACGGGCACAGAACAAGCTCAAAGGTAAACGGGCGGGGTCACGTGCCACCGAAATCGGAGTGGAAAATGGGCCCTTCGAGGCTGCACTGGAGTTTGTAGAGAGGGAGAGGAAACAATTTTTAAATTTCTTCTAAGTTTGCAGACACTGAAGCGTTTGCCATGAATAAATAAATAAATACATACATAAATATATACAATTAACAAACACTCCATTCTAACACTCCATGTGTCTGCCAGCTGGCAAAAGTAGCCTGATCAATGACACAATGGTCAGATGTCAACAGCGGCAGCTGATAGTCTTGTCCAGCTGAAAGGCAGGGAGATACAGGGAATCGTAAGAGACAGGGGTGGAAACGTATGTTGGGGCAGTGAGTGCAGGGAGGGCTTGAGACTTAGGCCGATTAGGCTGTGCATAACTCACAAGGAACGGGGGCACCGTGACTACCAAGCAAAGGAGAGACGTAACTGAGTGGTTATAAATTTAATCCAGCGGAAACTGGCTGCAAATAGGCAGGGGGAAGCTTTTTGGAACGATGAAAATACGGTTAAACCGAACTGTGGCCACGGCTGCACAATTGCACAGATGTATCAAAACACATCCAACGCTTAAAAACTGGTGAGGGGCGCCTGGGTAGCTCAGTCTGTTGAGCGTCCGACTTGGGCTCAGGTCGTGATCTCACAGTTCATGGGTTCGAGCCCCGCGTCGGGCTCTGTGCCGACAGCTCGGAGCCTGGAGCCTGCTTTGGATTCTGTGTCTCCTCCTCTCTCTGCCCCTCCCCCGTTCGCTCTCTGTCTCTCAAAAGTAAATAAATGTAAAATAATTTTTTTAAAAACTGGTGAATTTATGGTATATGAATTATACTTTCTTAAATGCTGTGTTTTGTTTTCTTTTTTTTATTAGCCTAGCCGTAGAGTGAGTGGGACATTATCTGGAAAAGAAGGACACCCACCCCAGAAGGCCAGCTCTTGACTCGATGCGAGTTGGAATTTGAGTTCTCCCTGGAAGCATGGAGTGTGGATAGGAGACACCGCCAGGTTAGAACCTGCAGATCTACACGGCTGATGTATGAGACGATGGGCGAGGAGGGCAGGCCAAGGGGAGAGGATCGCGGATACCTCCAAGGTTTAACGGACTGGTGATTCCGCACACAGAAGCGGGGAGTCATTTTACTTCTGGGTCCCCCCCTTTCTTGAACTTTGTGGCACTTATTGTTTATGCTACATATTTTGGCCCTTATTCCCATACTTTCCAATACTACATAACTCCTAAATATGATACACACACATTTTTCTTCTTGCTGACGTAACTGACAAGCTCTCCTTTGCAAAATCCTTTGACGACTGTGGTCCTTATCTGGGTTCTTGTTTGCACTGGTGCCCACTCTCTCCTCTTAAAATGTGTCTCTCCTTTGTCTGTTTTGCTGTACCTCTCCACTGGCTCTCCTCCCACCTCTCAGTTCTCCCCTGCCCATGAAATGCTGGCGTTTTCTGGAATCCGTCCCTAGTCACTCCTCCTTCCCCTTCTCAGTCTCCCTAGCCGAACTCAACAACACCCTCCGCTTAGTGTTGACCCCTGTAAGTGACTGCTTTCCCCAAACTCTCACCATCTGACCTCTCCCCTGATCTCCAAATCCCTATTCCCCCAACTGAGTATTTTCCCCAGATCCTCCACAGACAATCAAACTCGAACTGCTCGTTACACAAAATGAGTCACTGTTATCCCCCTTCTCCTGGCCTCTGGCTTCCCGGCAACACGTTTCCATACGGCGAATGACACTCTGGCCATCCTGTGTCATACAGCGAGAACAAGGGGATGAGGCAGCCCGTGCTTCTCTCTTCCACGGCTCCCTCCCATCCATCTCATGCCCCTCACTCCACCCAATCATCACCACGTTCTTGTGTCTCCCCTGCCTTCCTACCTCCCAAAGGCCTGAGTCAAGGCAAGGAGGACGGAGCAGCTGGCCACACATGGAAAATCAGTGTTAACTTGCCAAAGGTAAAGAGTAACCTAAAATCTTCAATGAAATAAGACTACATTATAAATTTAAATGTCAAAAATTAAGATATATATAATCGTATGCCTAATTTGTCTAAATACACACTTCAAAACCAGTTTTTCAATTAAAAATGGAAACTGATCATCAGTAATTTGGCTCAATATTAAAGAGTTTAAGGCAAAAATCAGACTACATAGTAATGAAAAGATTACACATTTCAGTCTTTATATTAACTAGCATGGAGAAGCCCCAAATCACACATGAATGCGGTTGGAAAGCATAAAACCGTTTAACCATCTTCTCTGATAAGATTTTGACACTGACCATGAAGCGGCTGACTTCTGTTCAACAAGTTTTGTTACCTGAGGTAAACCTCGTGGCCGGTTTTTACTCTGAATATGCCACATATTTAGTAAGATATACTGCCCTCTTCTTGGGAAAAGTACCCATGAGGATCCTGTGTCAGGCTTTCAAGTCTCTCTTCAAAATGCTTAAAATATTTTCCATAAAATCAGAAGAGTTCACCTGGGTGGTCAGCTGAGCGAAAGAATCCAGTTCACCTTAACCTTGGTGCGTAGTCCCTCTGTCCAGCTTCGTAACCACCTCTTTGACAATCCTCCTTACACTGAAGGTCTGTCTTTGCAAATTAGCATGTGGCGCGGCTGTATTCATTCACGTAAAGACCCTAAAGCTATGCTCACAAGGCTTCTAGTCATTAAAGATAGCACCAAAATATGACCTTTTACAAAGCCAGGGGCAGCTAGGCACGCTCTCACAGAGAACAGGCATCCTCTAGAAAGGCCTAATACTTTTCTGAGATCCAAACAGACCAAGACTGAGTTCTCTCCATGAAATCCAACAAGCCTCCGAAGGAAACAATCTGAGTGAGTTGAGTGAATGAAAAATCTTGAGTCACCTCGCCTCTATATAGATTGAGAGGGAAAAGAATAGAAAGGTGCCTGACTGGCGCAAATGGTAATATCAACAATTCATTAAGGAAATCTTTCCGTTTATCCTCAGACATGTCAGGGCTACCCCGTGCACGTGAGACTGAGGAATGTCTATTCCCACTGCCCAGCTTCAGTAGGTAGCCTGAGTTCTCCACTGGGCCACCGGACATCAGTCACAACCCGACATAGTGTCATAGTTGACTAACCACAGACGACCAGCTAAAAAATCACAGTACCGGCGGGTTCCTCAGATTATTGTGAGTGGTACCAACCTCGTCCTCAGAAAAGGTCAGCAAAATTGTTACCTCCCATCATTTTATAACGAAAAATACTATCGCTTTGTGTTGACCAATTCCTTGAAGCGTCCTGCCACGAGGTGACCAGTGGGCTTGGCCGGGGTAGCAATTATTTTCACGGTTACTCCTCATCCCGTGACAAGATCTGAAGATCATGGGAGCTGTAAACCCACTTTCTGAGCGCAAATAATCTGCAACAGAGAGTAATATCCTAAAAGTTAAACACACGGGGACACACAGAAATGGCCTCTCCACCATGTATTTCCAACCCGGTGACACATTCACCCAGGACAGGCCCTGGCATCGATCTGTAAGTCTTCATTTCTGTTGCACTTTTTACTTAGAAGACCAACAGGAATACAAGTCCTCACGTTTTCTCCTGATGCTCCAATAAATCACTGTGGGCTCTCACTGTGGTGTGCCCAACTAGCTCAACTATTCCTACTCCTCAACAACGTCCTTTCCGTCTCCTGGCCTTCTTGGAAGCCGTCCTGTTTCCCGGAGATGTCTGTGGTCCCTCTATCCTCCTAAAACCTCTCACTCATCCTTCCAGATTCCAACTGTGGTCAGTCCTCTGACAAGCTTTCCACCTTCTCCCTCCCTCAGCCCTTCTGTTCTCCTGCAGCGTGAGAAGCCCTTGTTTTGCTCCGATTACGGCACTCACCACATTGTAACACAACGTAATATGGCACAGAGATTCCCACTGCTTCCCTGGCTTGTTTGCCCCTTGAGACCAAGGACCGTTTTGTGCGCTGAACCCATGTGCTCTGAGCACCTGCTCTGTGCTCATAAAGGCCAGAAGTTCTGGGATAACAAAATAACAGCAGTAAGAACAAAACGTTCTGTCACTAAGGAGCCTGCACCCTAATGGGAAGAGATAACAATAAACAAAGAGAGCAGCAAGTTATAGAGGACGTGAAATAGTGATGTGTGTGATGCGAGAAAATAAAGCCAGGGAAAAACACTGAGGCTGATGGTTTGCGATTTAAAATGGGGTAGCCAGGGACAGCTTCACTCTACTCATCAGTGATGCCTCGTGCCTTTCCAGAAGTAGGCCCTCAATAAATGTGTGCCGTGCCGTGCTAATTTTAGACCCTCTTCAGTGCTGCGGTCCTAGCAGAAATGCAACAAATGCCATGGATACATAAAGTGGATTTTGGTCGCAAAGGAACTGCTACCATATCTACGTCGTTTTCCCCCAGATCCATTTTACAGCTAAGGGATAGTAAATGCTGCCTTATGTTTGCACAGGACTTGACAGTTTATGGAGTGTCCAAGGTCAGAGGTGAGCAAGGCAGGAGTTATCATCGTTAAAGATGCAAAAATGAAGGCCCAAAGGCAGTAAGTGACTTGCCCAATGTCATACAGAGGTTGAAGAACCGGGATTCTGCTCCTGTCCAGGATTTCCCCTGCCCCCCCCCCCCCCCCCCCCCCCCCCCCCCCCCCCCCCCCCCCGCTGCCCCGGCCTGCCTCTGCCTCTGGAATGACTGATGGGAGCACTTGCAAGGGTTATCTCTTAACTGCTGTTCCGTAGTATGAATGAAGTTCATACACATTTTTATACTGCCAGAACAACCCCCCAATTCATAATCTTATTAATAAGTTTTTATGAATAGATGTGCATGTAAAACAGAAGACGAATTTCTTCAGATGACTCAAATGACTCCCTCGGCTGGTTTGTACAGATGGTGCATGAGATTTAGAGTTAAATCCACACGCCTCCTTCAGACTAATCAATCTTGAAAGTTTTCTTTTCTCAGTTCTGTTTACAGGTCACCACAGACCCGTTTCCCAAGCCAGTGAAAACCCACACTGTACCCCAGATGGATTGTAACGGATGGATCTTTTTTCCAACATGTGGCTTCCTGTAATTTAAGGAAATGTTATACATGAACAATTAAAATCATATATCAAAAAGGAAGCACAGCCCCAATAGTTTCCTATTCTATCAAATTACAAAAATTGGAAAAGGAAAAAAAAAAAAAGGTCCCAGATTATGGAAATTCCAGACTCTATTTAAGAATAACTACTTCAACTTACAGCAAAATATAGGACTTCTAGGTAATAGCACGTAATGACGACTAACAACATTTTCAACCCTAATATAGAGTGAAAAACACACAGATGCGATTATTTAATACATTCTGCTAAGTCCGCTTGAAATATTGTTTCGAGTTGAAGTAATTGGGCTTATGGATAAAAATCTTCAATCTTCCTATGATTCTTCGTTTGGTATTTTAAGGGTGCTGTGGACCCTCTAGTTCAAACACAAAGGATTAGTTATAACCTAAAAATCATTTGCAGCCACTTTAATTCGAGTTACCGTATTATTTATTATTCCATTAGGACACTTTTTAAAGTAAAAGGGACGCTATTAATTAGACTAGGACAAAACACTTAAACCAATGCCCTCCTGGGCAAACAGGGACATCTGGTCACCCTACTTTCAGGAAGGTCAGTCAAAAAATGTAAGTTGTGCTCTATAAGAGCCCATAAATAAATAAATCTAAAGTGGGGGGACAAGTAGAGTCTCCAGGACGGTCAGTTATTTGTAAATGTAAAATAAAAGTATATTTGTAATTTGTAAAGTATATTTGTAAAAATGGTGAGGATCCGAAGGCCTGTAGCAAAAGTTTAGTTTGGGCCAAGACGTAGATTGAATCGGCTCTGCTATGACCCCATTTACCAAAAAACATAATGGCAACTGGCTCAGGTAACTGGCACGTGATGGCAAATGCTCCTTGAGAAGGGAACGTGAACCCAGCATTCCCAGATTTTCCTCCCTGGCTCTCTCCCGCTTCCCACAGAGAATGAGGCGCTGTGTTAAGACACCAGTGGTGGCTCCCTCTGGGCCACCAAGTTGAGGAGACTGGCAGCAGAGGACAGGGACAGAATGCCACATTTCCTAACATTTTACACGTGGAACGTGCTTTGGCACACAAACGAGACTACGTGCGACGGTCGAACCCTGGCCTCAGCCTACATTCGGGCTTCGTGCGGACACATCTCTGTGCCAGTCAGGAAACTTCACCTGTCTATCAAGGTGGCTTCTCAAAAGAAAGGAGAGAAAATACCCCAGAAGTGGGAAAAGGCCGAACCCAAATTCGAAGCTACCAGAAAGAGACCGAAGGCAATGAAGGAAAGAGAATATTGAGCCCAGAGATAAGAAAGGGTCACAGTTTTGCAACACAGTTTTCTTCCAAAATCTCAAGGACTTATTTCCAGAGGATATCTGATCTTGCTTCCTAGCTCCAGACACTGTGTTTTAAACATCTCCAAGTCCTTGGAAGCAAGCCTTCTACGGAATTTTCCAGACCCATTATACAATTTTAAACCTACATTATGTAAGTTTTAGGCATAAGGGAACCCATCCATGTTTGGTATTAACAAATAAATGTCTCCGGAGTCATCACCCATATGCTAATGAATTGGTGGCTCTCCAAGTGTGATCTTTTAAATTTAGACGCTGTAATGAGTGAAAAATAACTGCTTGGGGTGAGAGGCCAAATTCGCCCTATGTATGCATCAATTATGAGAAGATATCCAGCGGGCTTCCACATGTCATTACAGATTGCTGTAACCCCCACCACAACCCCAGCCACCAAAACATAAAAGCTTAAGAGAAAGTGATTCTGTGCACTTGTCAGAGTTCATACATGATGCGAGTTCAAGAACGCAGCACTGGACTGTACCCAGGAAATCGGGACAATGGGTCCCCGCGGTGTGCAGCTGAAGGTTGCTGAGACACGAGAATGGAGGGGAGAGGCCTTGAGCCATCTTGGGGGCATGTGGTTTCCCGGATCCCCTCTCTGGAATTTTGCCAGGGCAAGGATTTCCCTGCAAGGATTTTGCCAAGGCAGCATGGTTTAGGAGCTACAAGGAACTTTCTGGAATTCATATGTCAGTGTCCAAATCCCGGTATCTCCACTTCCCAGCCGGGGGACTGTTTTTCCTCAGCTCTTCCTCTGTAATGTGCGGGGGAAACAAAGGCGCCAATCTCATGGGGTTATTCAGAGGATTCAGTGAGATACACATCAAGAGCCTAGAATAGTGCCTGCCCATTCATTAGTGCTCAGTAAATGCTAATTTAATTATTTTTAATTGACACCCTATACCTGGTCCGGGGCTGGACACAGAGACAACTTCTTCTGCCCGCCAAGGCAAGGGGTCGATCCCTAGAAAGCTCACAAAGCTCTTTACTGTGCCACATTAGATCATCAAAGTGCCCTCTGTCCTCTTCATTCCATCGCTTCCTCTCGTTCTACTCTTTCTGTGATTACCCTATTTTAGCAAACATTCTCAATTAAAAAAAAAATCTAAAGTGAACCACTATCTCCATATTCTCCCCAACAACACAAAGACCCTAGAATGACTCAGCGCTGTCAAAACACATATTGGCTCCCAGGCTATTGTTGTTACTTCTTTTCCTTTCTTCCCTTCCTTCCTTCTTTTTCCCTCCTCCTGCTTCATTTTCCTCCCTCTTCCCATCTTCTTCCCTCCCTCCCCCTTTCCTTCTTTCCCTTTTTTCTTTCCTTCTTTCTTCCTTCCTTCCTCCCTCCCTCTCCTTCCCCATCCATCCTTCCTTCCTTCCTTTTTTCCTTCCTTGCTGCCTTCCCTCCTGCCTTCCTTCCTTCTTCCTCCCTCCCTTCTTCCCTCTCTTCCTCCTCCTTTCTCTTTCTCTCTTTTTTCCCTCCATCTTGTTATTGCTGTTTTAAATAGTCAGACCTTGTTGCAGTTGGCCCTGTCTACCAGTTTCCTTGCACAGCATGAACAAACCAGTTCCCTTGGGTCTGAGTTGCTAGTTTCATGGTGGATGGAGATCTCGGTTTTATGAGATTAAAGAGCCAAGAAATACGATGAAATATTTCACCTGGAAATTTATAGATTTATTTTTTCTAATCTGGGGCTTTCCAGGATAGAGAGTCAGCTATATTGCTTGAAATGGAAGCAAGCAGTTCACTTTTCTTTTCTTTTTCTTTTCTTTCTTTCTTTCTTTTTTTTTCTTTTGTGGTCTCTAAACAGGAAGAATCCCTTAGTATTTATAAAATCTGATTTTTTCACACACATAAAAAAGAAAAATAGAGGGGTAAAAGAAACACACACACACACACACACACACACACACACACTCATGGAACAAAAGTTCCCAGGCACCCTTTAGTATTTTCACAGTAAGTCACAATGAGATATACTATGGTTATGGTTCTCGCTCCTTGTCTCCGTTTGCCTCTCAGTGGGCTCAAGGCAACATGGCCCACTCTGACACCTACGGAGAGGGCAGCCCTTACCAGGCACAGCGTGGCAAGGCTTGGGGAGCTGGGGTGGGGTGATGGAAGGCACGCTAAGATGGCAATCGGGGTTCTGAAGCTCATGGCTTGCTTCTGCCACTAACCCTGCTTGGCTTCTTTAGCAAGCATCACTTAACTTCTCTGAGCCTGTGCCTTCTCACCCAACAACCTCAGCGAGGTTCTGGGAAAGATCAGGGCTCTGGGCGGGACAGCGAGTGTAGGGAAAGAACACTAGAACAGACATATGGAAACTTGAGTCCTACGCCAGGCTTTCACGATCCCCGTAACAGTCAGATCACAAAGCCTCTATGAGTAGACATCTTCATTTAGGAAAGGCGGGGAGCGTGTTAGAAGCTGCCAGGCCCCCTTCCTGGCTTGAGCTCCACCGAACGTTCTTACCATGAGATGATAAATATGAACATGCTCTGAGGTCTATATAAGCACTGTACCTCTATACAGAGGAGTTGATTAGGGCTGGAGTTAACAATAAATAAATGGTAAGTCATTTGTCTATTTCTTTGTGATTTCGAGATAATAATACAGAAGGTTATGGTAAAATTTTACTTTGAAACAACAGGAATAGTAAAAAGGAATTCTTAGGAGCCCAGAATTGCTACGTATGATCTGACTCGTTCTGCCAGAGCAATGCTTAACACAGAATTTGAAGTCAGATCTCAGTTAAGTCCTGTCTCTGCCTCTCACTACTTCTGTGTCCCTGGACAACTTATTTAATCTCTGTAAGCCTCGGTCGTCTCATCTTTAAAATGAGAACAATATTACATTAGTGGTGAATTTAAAGAAGATAATAAATGTGGGGCGCCTGGGTGGCTCAGTCGGTTGAGTGTCCGACTCTTGATTTCAGCTCAGGTCACGATCCCAGGGTCGTGGGATCGAGCCCCGCTTTGGGCTCTGTGCTGATACTGGAGCCTGCTTGAGGTTCTTTCTTTCTCCTTCTGACCCTCTCCCCGGCTCATTCTCTAAAATAAAAACAAAATAAGATAAAATAAAAATTTCAAGATAATAAATGTGAAGCTTTTGGCTCAGGCTTACACTCAGGAAGTCCCTGCCATTGAAGATGAGCAAATGAGGCAAAACTTAGTCAAGTCAAGGATTTCCATTAAGTATTTATTTGGTTAATACCTTAAGTCTTCGCGGGGGGGGGGGGGGGGGAGATAAGCTTGTTTTATCTACCAAAGAGAATAGAAAAACAGAAGTAGCAACCTGGCTCTACTCTGGCATCTGCTCAGGGAAAAGAAAATTTGCCGGGGGGGAGAACATACCCACCAAACGAGACGCCCAGGAATTCTGCCATCTTCCCCACGATCCTCCACATCTGCACAAACCACTCAACAACACCGCCCGAGTCAGGAACTCCCACCCCCCGGGGTCCAGCCAGGGCACAACTCACTTTCTTCCATCCCCTTGGTACAGCTCTTGGCCACTCTCCCATACAGAGCAGATTTGGACAGCACTGGGGTTCCAAAGAGGAAGGGAGTAAACTTTTAGAAAGAACGATTCCTGTCAGTAAAACATGATAGGATAGAAAGCGTATCTCAAAGCCCTCCACAGCCTGGGTCCGTGAATTCAAGAGATTTTCATCTTAGGCGACACAATGGCATGGTCCCATGAGTCTCTGCACCTCCTCAGCTGTAGGGCTCCAACCTCTACAAGCCCTACTCACTGCCCAGTGCCGTGCACATATACTTCACGCTGCCGCCAGAGACGGTCTACACTGTTGCGCACTCAGCGTAGATCCTAAACCCATACTCTCAGTCTGCCTGGTGTTTTCTCTTCTCTTCTGTCTTTGGTTCTTGGCCAGATCCCCCCGTTGGGAAGTCGCCTATGTGTTGGCTTGTGTTTCTAACCATGGTCTGCCTCCCCTTCAGGGTTCGTGGGTGCTGCCCTAACACCCTCCTTCACCTCCAACTGCAACCCGGTCCGGTCGTTGGCTTCCCTGTCGACTCCAACTTTACCTAACACGTGGCAGAAGTAGGGCAGGTACCAGACAGTCAGGCACAGAATATGGCATCCAAATATACAGGCAAAGGGTAAAGGCACTGGAGGGGTTAAGGGTGGGAACAAATGTAAAGGTAGGGTGGTGTTTCTTCCACAATACAGGGGGGTGGTGATTTCACTTCCAGACCAGGGAAAGCTGAAAGGAAGCAGCGTATTTTTATCAAACAAGGAAGACTTAAAGGAAAAGGCGGGGAAGTGAGAGGGGTTAGGGGGCTGAGAGGAGAAGACTATCTCTGGGATACGGAGCTTGTGCAAGGGACCTGTTGACAAGAGTGAAGGGAAAGAGGCGGGGGTGGGGAAGCACAGTGAGTGGTGTGCCTGGGCTCACAGCGAACCCAGCAGGTGCCCCGCACTCCCGTGCACATCCCTGCCAGCACGGAGGTCCTCTGCTTCTAAGTTGTGGCAACGTTGGAAAAAGGAAAGCCCACCTTCGCAAAGGGCTCACATCCATCAAGCATTTTCACGTTTACTGTTTTGTTTGTTTGCTTAAGGAAAGAATTTGTACTCGTTTGCAAGGGATCCCGTAACAAAATACCACAAACCGAGTGGCTTAACCAACTGAAATTATCTCCCAGGTCTGGAGGCCAGAAGTCCAAGATCAAGGCATTGGCAGTGTTGGCTCCTATGGAGGGCCGCAAGGAAGAACGCATTCCAGGCCCCTCTCCCAGCTTCTGGTGGTTTCCTGGCAACTGTTGGCATTCCGTGGCTGGGGCATCGCCCCTACCTTCACGTGGCATCCTCCTTGTGTGTGTATCTGTGTCCAACTTGCTCCTTTTCATAAGGACCCCAGTCGTTTAGGATTGGGGGCCACCTACCTGTGACCTCATCCTAACTAATTACATCTCCAACAACCCTAGTTCCACAGGAGGTCATATTCTGAGGTCTTAGAGACCTCAACACATGAATTTGGGGGGGGAGGGCACAATTCAACACATAACTGTGTTTTTGATGACAATCCTTTGACATTCCCTCAAAGTCCTAAACCAAAGCTAGTCATGAAGAAGAAGGGGGGAAAAAAAAAAGATAACCCAACAATGCTTCAAGTACTTCTCTGGCAGTTTATAACAGCAAAACTTGCCTTTTGGGTCAACGTGTGCATATCACTTACTCAGGGAAGAAGTCACCTTGTTTGCTGTGTTCTAGAGAAAGGGAGCGTTTGCCCCTTTTCCTTGCATAAAACCGAAAGAGTTCAAGGAACAAAGTGGTAAATCACTCTGCTTTCCAGTCACTGGCCTAATTGCAGGATTTGAGCACAATCCAAAAAAAATAAAGTGGGAGATAGGGGTGGGAAAAAAAAGTAGCACTCGAGATGTTTAACTCTCATTAACAGGAGCAAGAAACTGTCTCATTCCTTTGCAGACTTTGTGAACCTCTAGCTTCCTCCGTGCCAAGCCCCAGGGCCCATAAATAAGCAAGTCAGAATAAGAACGAACCACGGGACTGGCAAAGAGCTGGCGAGAGAACACATCCAGATCCCAATTAGGCCGTGCTGTCTCAGGCAGACCTCTGTCTCGGCAGTCAGACCTCCCCAAGGCCTCCTCCTCAGGGTCCGCGGAGGCCAGGAGGACACAGACAGGACAGGGCCTCAACAGTACCTGGGATCCAGAGAGGCCGTCGGTGCAGAAGCTGGAGCCGGCCGGCCCAGGTAAAATGCACTGGGCCACTGACGACTCCTGCGTGGGCCCCTTGTGCCTTAATTTCCTCAACTGTAAAACAGGGATAATAATGGAACTCTCACGTCTGCTGTAAGGGTGAAATAGATGAGTGCACATGAACTGCTTAGAACCCTGCCTGATACAGAATTAAGCATTGTAAATATCAGCTACTATTATCACTGCTGGAGGGGCAGAGTCTAAGGGGAGGTTCTTGCTTGGAGCCTTGAATCCGCATCCTTCGAAAAACGAAGCTGTCTCAGGAATAATAAAGAATAATGGAGGTCTCCAGCACCATATTTTTCTCCCACGGGGTAGAAGGATACGGATGGGTCTAAGATATTCGCCTACCATTCTAAGGTATTAAGAAGAGCCTGGGTTTGGGAGCTTGGATCTAATATTTATTAGATGCATAACCTTGAGCAAAGTCCAAAATCTTTGCTAAGCCGCCATTTCCTTCAAGGGAACAATGGGAAAAATAGCTTCCTCCTAATGTGGCGTAAAGAACAAACATGAAAATATAGGTAAAGGGCTCAGCAGGTGCCTGCTAATAACTCCGTACGCGTCCAATCAGCAGCAGCAGTGCGTCTGACCATAAAGGGGGGAAAGCAGGTGGATCCAGGCCTCAACTAGCTTCTACGGTGTCTCTGTGACAACTGGTGGGGGAGACTGTCCTGTCTCAGGACACCACGTTACTTCATCTCCCCCCCCCCCCCCCGCCAAAATGAAACCCTCGTAGTTAAACCATCCTGGTGCCGGGCGGGTCTGCAGAATGGTATGAGCTGATGTGCCACAGGAAAGGATTCTCCACACGGGAGAGGGAGGAGGAGGGGAAGGGGGGAGGGGAAAGGGGGAGGGAGGGGGTTGTCGTTAAGGACTGTCCTGTGTTCAACTGATGGGTGTCAGCGCTCAAGACCTGCTGTCAGAGGGTAAAAGGGCATCTGAGAGAGACAGCTGGAAGAGAAAGACGGCCGCTGCTTGTCCTCTCCTGTGTATCTTGCCCTGCTAACACCTGCCTCACCCGGGGCTGGGTCTGTCTTCATTCTACACGTGGGAAGCACTGTGACACAGTGCCCACTGCTGCAGACACACCCTGACTGCCCAGGCCTTAGCTCTTCCCCTCCCCTTCTCCTGGGTCCGAATGTACCCCAAGGACTCACAGACAGGCAGGCAGGATTTACTCACCAAGTCTGTGTTACTGAAAAATCCAGGTGGCCCCCACTGCAAACAGTCCATTTACAAAGCATCTCTTAAGGGGTACCTGGGTGGCTCAGTCGGTTGAGCGTCGGCTTCAGCTCAGGTCATGATCTCGTGGTTCGTGAGTTCGAGCCCTGCACTGGGCTCTTTGCTGACAGCGCAGAGCCTGGAGCCTGCTTCAGATCCTCTGTTTCCCTCTCTCTCTGCCCCTCCCTCCCTCTCTCAAAAATAAAAATAAACATTTAAAGCAAAATAAAACATGGGGTGCCTGGGTGGCTCAGTAGATTAAGCATCCGACCTCAGGCTCAGGTCATCATCCCGCCATTCCCAAGTTTGAGCCCCGCGTCAGGCTGTGTGCTGACAGCTCAGAGCCTGCACCCTTTTTCGGATCCTGTGTCTCCTTCTCTTTCTTTGCCCCTCCCACCAGCCCTGCCCCCATCGTGTTCGGTCTCTCTCTCTCAAAAATAAATAAACATCAAAAAAAATATTACAAAGCAAAGCAAAACGAAACCAAACCACAAAGCATCTCTTAAGTACAAGACCCATCTCCAAAGATGCTTTCTGGCCCTTATTCCATTCTTTCTGCCCTGCAACATCCAACCTTAATGACCCTTACCTTGCATAAGAGTCAAGCAACCATCTGAAACCCCAGCACACCTTCTAGCCTCCATACACTTTGGGACCCCCTCCTTCTGTCCCCTAGTCCTTATTCACTTCTAGAATCTTCTGTGTCCATCCTGCCTCCTGGAGCCGGATCTCTGGGCCAGGGAAGTTCACTCCCTCTGGCCGGCGGTCTCGGATGACAGGAGCCGAGGAGACAGGTAGACGCTGGAACCCTTACGGCAGTTTCCAAGCAAACGTTGTCACAAAGGGGGCTGAGGTTCCCTTTGCAGGGTGCGCTCTATTAGTCTGGGCCCTGGGCAATTGGCCAATTGTGATAAATAAACTTTAAACAAATAGGCGACGTTAAAGGTGGGCTTCCTCTAATTCCTTCAGTCAGAGTTGCACAGCAACAGGTTTAAAGAGCAGAGCTTTGGATAAATGAAGTATTGGCAGTGGGTCGGGGCGGGGGGGGGGGGGGAGATACACAAATTTACTCACCCATCAGGCTGGACGTCCACATTGTTTACCTTCCAGAAGCTGGGGCGTCTCCTCTCCCTCCCTTAGCACCACTAACAAGGCAAATACGAGGCCGCGGGCCTGGGGCAGCTCCCACGGATGGAAGAGACTCATTTGTCTCCTGCACAAGAACTAGCATGGCCATAACTCCAACAGGGCCGAGAGGCCTGGACAGGAGCTGCGGATCCCAGAGCACAGGCCCTGGAGACCCAAGAGTTCGGGCCTGCTCACCAACACCTGGTCCAGCTACAGAACCTGTCAACTGCATAATTCCTCTCTCTCTCTTTGTTTCCCTGAGACCCTGGTGTTTCTGAGACCAGCCAAAACCAGTGGCAGGGAGAGAAGACACACAACAACAACAACAACAACAACAACAACCACTGTGTGAAAGGTTGTGGGGAGGCTGGTAACCTTGAGGGGACAGTGAGAGACAAAACCATAAGCAAATCACAAGTGTGTCTGTGGCTCTGATCACCCCAGGACAGCGGTTTTCATTCCATCCTGGAAGTCCGCCTGACCTACATCGAGCAAGTCTAAAACTGGCTTCAGATCACACCTCTTCTCTGTCAGCTTTCAGGGGTCCGGTGACAGCGGCAGGCTCCTGGGCACACACTGTCCCCTCTGCAGTGGCTGTTTCTCTGGCTCAGACACACACACACACACACACACACACACACACACACACACACACACACTGCGGTGTCCAGGTTCATGACTGCTGCGTTCAGGAAAACCCTGCTTCCTGCTTCTCACTCCCAGGACCCGACTCTCCCTAACTTTTCTCTAAGGAAGAAAACGTCTGGTTTCAGCCAGCCTGACAAAATTCATAGCTTTCTCATTACACAAGACGGGCAAGGAGGAAATTTTTGTTTTGTATTCCATATCCTGTAACACAGAATTCCAGGCCAGTCTGGATATATTACTGAGATGGGACATCCATTCAAAACCTGCTCTTGGCTTCTATCACTAAAGAGGTTTAAACGAAGTCGAAGAAATGAGAAATGCAGTTATCAACCATGATCCCCTAAAGCTTCAACCCGTCTCCCCTAAAATGCTTCCCTGGAATATAACTTGCAGCGAACAGAACACGTCTCTAACCATAAAACATTTTATATCCCGATCCTGGGAGACTGGACCTCTAGGAGCTCAAGCCATTCACATCTGTGGACGTGAAGGAAAAACCCGTTACAGACCCACCACCAGAAATAACCACAACCTTCCCTTTTTCTGTGGCGATAAGTTTCTTCAATCTACTGGTACTTAACTCAAAGCGATATGAAAACAGCTGCAATGTCTTTGGAAAACGTCGTATTAAAATGGACTATTATTTTAGGTAGAAAGGAGAATTAAAACACTCCCAAATCAAATGAATAATCTAGCGAATTCCTCCCAGATTGTAAAGTCATGACACATTTTATCAGTGATATTGAGAGTCCTTTACCAGCTCCTTTCTCTTTTCATTGACTTAAAACACCCATCATTTTTAACAGTTTGTTTCTCCTTTCAAAGAAAAAACATATTTGAAAATAAAATGGTCGTAGGGTATTTATGACAGAGTCTTTAAAGGGCTCTAGGATATTTTGTGACTTCACGGAACCACTGCTAATTTATTTAAGTTAGTAATAACATTGTGATGATGTTTTTTTTTTTAAAGCACCTTAATCTTGTGGAGATTCACGCTGAAATATTTATGGGGAAAATAATACGATGTCTGGGTTTGCTTCAAAATAAGCTAAGTGGGAGAGTATGTAGGGACATAAATGAAACAAGGTGAATCATAAGCTGAGAATCATGGAAGGTGACTATGGGTTTGTGTTTCTATTCTCTCTACTTTTGTATACATCAGACATTGAACATATTAAGAAAAAAGCTCACAACTATATAAAATGGTCTAAGTTTTATCATCTCCAACAATGACACATATTCCTTGAGACATTTTCCTCTTGACTCTGGACAGAGGTGAAAAATAATCACTAAATCCCACTTGGAAATAAGTGACCAAAAATACTGGGGCAGGATATGGGTTCTAGCCTGGGCTTTGTCACTTACCAGCTCTGTGACCTTGAGCCAGTCTCCTGACTTCCACAGGTTTGTTGCTTCATTTCTAAGACAAATGGGTCAAGCCCGAGAAGTTTTCCAAGGTGTTTTCCAGCTATAAGATTCTATGAAATATGAAGCCCACTTAAAAATACGCAGCAAAATATGTCAGACAAGCAGTTTAAAGTGCAACCCAGGCATAGTAAATCCCAACAGCTGCTAAAACTCTACAGTACATTTGCTCAACTACAAAAACTAAGCATTCCACCTAAATGTTGGAAGAAAGATATTTTCTGACATTGACCAAAGTCTTGGCTTTGTTCCTCTTTATGCAGCCAGAAGTATACTCCAGAATCCGGATAGAATGAAGTGATAGAATTTAATTGAATTAGGTTTCGCTGAACTCTTGCAATATCCCAGGATTAACTGACCCACTGGGACGTGAGAAAGAGTTTTACGTCTGGGAAATTCCCTGTTTTCTCTTTTATAATTGCTTTAAAAAGTGGGAGCCCAGCACTCAGGAACCCATAAAGATCAATGTGTATGCAGAGTAAAGGGTCAATGAATAGAAAACTCCATATACAGAAAAACAAAGACTCTAACTCGGATCAAGGGAATAGCATTTCATCTCAGGGATTCAGTTTCCCAAATTCCATTTTGGGAGTCCTTATAAAGAAAGAACAGGCCAGGATCTGTTTTAGAACAAACATTTTCACTGTAATTTTTTCAGAACAGTGAGTTGAGTATTTATGTACATTAGATCTGAGGTCCTAATATCTGTCACTTACCCATACTTCTCACATAACACTGTTGGTCACAAAGCATATTATGGAGTGGTGCTTTAGCTGGGGCCCTCATCACTGTACTTAATTCAGTTCTAGGTCAGTTCAAGATCCAACCAGTGGAAATAAGGTATTTTAAAGTTACTGGTTCAAATTAGTTCTACTCTAGAATGGAGGGTGTCTAAAGATGTCTCGATCAGAAATAATTTTGGTCATTATTCGTCAGCATTACGGAGCCACACAGAGGATGGCTCAGATGCCACACAGAATGAAATCAGACAGAAATTTTAAACTGCAGTATGAAACAGGCTTCAGTGGAAATGCGAATAGCATAATGAAACACAGAAAAATTATTCCTTCTGTGCGTTTCTGCCTAAAAATCATCGTATACAGAGATTCCAATAACTTCATCAGGTTTTTCTATGTATCCCCGGCGATAAATTCATGTTGAATTCTAGTTTTCAAAAACCGACGATTTCGTTTAGTCATTTACCTGAACCCAAAGATGTGCCACAGTGACATTCTTCCACTTTGCTGACCAAGCCTTTGCTTGTTCTCAATGATTGGGCCTAAGATTTCACCTCCCTCTTGGTATCTGAGGTTGTACTTCTTTCCTGGACAATCTCTGAGCTTATAGGCAACTTCAGCAGTCCCTGGAGCTCAGAGACGACACTTTACTTCAGTCTCATTGAAGGCAGAAAGGCTCTGGAAGGGACCTGAGCCAGCAACAGTATCTCTTGTCATATTAGGAGAACGTTTTCACGTCCGTTCTTTTGCTCGGTATCTGAAGCACGAATCATCCAACCAATGAGACAAAGCTGATTGCCATATACAGTATTCTAAATTTTAAATATCCAACAATAACATATATTCCTTGGAAAAGTTTCCTCCTGAGAGTTTTTACACAGATTTTAAACAGCCACTAAATCTTATTCAGAAAGGAGTTACCAGCCAAAATGATTACCCTGCAGTGTTCTTTATCTGTCAGAGGTAAGACCCCCCCCCCCCAAATCTCACGCACTGGTTGCTCAAATACTAAAATGAGAGGAAAATAATGAATAGCGATCTGTCCAATCTTTCTGCTCTCTCTTTCACAACCTTTTCGAACGTCTCCTTCCTCTTCTTTCCGTCTCGTCGCTAGCGGCATAGACCTCCAACTTAAGTCTAACCTAAGCGTTTCGGTTTTATCTTTTCCATCTTCCCGGCCTCCGGACACACTTTTTCATTTAACGTAGATGACAAAATTACCGGTGTTCCTGATCTGGCCATGACATTTGCTTTTTAAAATTCTAACAGTATCTTTCAATCCCTCTGCGAAAGTAACACAAGCTTGGTCCTCCCCACTGAGACCTTTGGCCTGGTTAGTTGGATGAAGAAACTGAGGCAGCGAACGTTTTTTTCCGCAAGGCTCTGCAGCTCATTGGCGGCACACGGTAGGACGAGGCCCCAGGTCTCTGATCGCGGAGTCAGCTCTATTTCTGCCATATGACACATGCCAGCACTTTTCCACAGCCCTCGCCTCCAGGCTTCTCAAGTATAACCGATTCCAGCTCTATCTACCTCCACCCCCAAAGCCTCCTGTGAAGCCGGTCATAGACCTAAAACAGTCCCTGCTCTCCTCTCAGCAACAGCAAACCAGCCGCACCACTTGTAACTCCTAAAACGGTGCCCAGATTCCTCCAAGGTAATAGATGCAGCTGTTCACGACTGTTGCCCATGAGAACGTAGTTGAGATGTATCTCACTCTGACTTGTGGCTACACAAGCCTTCCTACATAGTTGCCATTAGAAGAGAAAACTAAGTGTAGCCTGCTGTCCAGCCACTTCTTTTTTTGTTTGTTTTTTAACGTTTATTTATTTTGAAAAAGACAGAGAGCAAGCGGGGAAAGGGCAGAGAGAGAGAGAGAGAGAGAGAGACCAAAGCAGGCTCCATGCCATCAGCAGAGAGCGCGACACAGGACTCGAACTCACAAACCGTGAGATCGTGACCTGAGACGAAACCAAGAGTTGGATGCTTCACTGACTGAGCCTCCCGGGCGCCTCTGTCCAGCCACTTTCTGAACTTACCCAAGATGTACAAGACCTTGTGAAACCACGCTGAAGTTCTGTGCCTCCCTCCACGGCATGCTTCTGGGGGATTTTTATTCTGAGGAGATACTGCGTAACACATCCGAGCATGACATATTGGCTGAGAGTAGGAAGGTGTGTGAATGTTATGTGCGGAGCGTTGTGTTGGTGGGGAAGGTAGGGACGGTGAGAGGTGAGGCGGGCAGGTGCTATTTTAGGGAGGGGGCCCTTGGGCAAAGGGTCCATGGAGACTGGGCTAAGGCTGCTTGATGTCACTGCAACTCATTTATACCAACCACCCGCCATGCACATATATACCCTTCAAACGCTAAACTAACGACACACAGAAGATAATTTGAGCGAGTTTTCTGGCTTTTTATCTTTTACGGAAACAGGCTGTGAGCACATGACGTTGATCCGTAAGTGCCAAGTCCTTCCGTTACTCCAACTATTTTTTTTTTAATCACAGATCCCACTGTGCAGATCTCAACATAGTTTAGAAACTCAAAAAAAAAAAAAAAATCTATCAATGAGTAAAGAACGAATCCAGAAAGTGGAGTTTTCATTGTAACTCTTTGGGACAAAGAAAAATAAAGCGAAACAAAAAAACTCAGCTGGCCCCTTACTGGCTACTCTCTGTGTTCCTAATCTCAATACAAAGGTGAGGATTAAAAGCATCCGCATTGAAAATACCCTGCAGTGTCTGCTTTGAAGTCTAATGAGGACAACAGCTAAAATCTTTGGCAACTTTTGAGAAGGCAGAGTTCTTCAAAATCCTTTGAAATGTTAAATACTAAATCGAAGAGGTCTCTATAGAGGAAACTTTTTCATAAAAGGTGCACAAAGAACATGCTTTTTAAATTCATACTCATTCAGTTTTCTTCCAACACCAAAACTGTATGTGTGCTCCAAATTAGCTATTGTCTGCAATTCTAATTCAGAAGTTAAATCAGGAACCAACTTTCCCGGATCGAATAAGCCCAGGAAACCACTGTGAAAACACAATAACGGGTCTTCATGAAGTGACAAGTATCTCTTATCCTGGAACTGCTCTCACTTTTTATGGCCACTGAAGATCGAAGAAATAGTCTTTCCCAAAAACAACTAAAAAAAAAATAAATAAATAAAACGCAACGCATCAACGTGAGGCAGAATTCTAAGGCCCGCATTGTAGTCTTTCTCTTTCCTGGAAATTCTACAGGTGGTACCGTGAGGGGGCAGGGCCACTGAATCTGAGAGTATTGCCAGCAAGGCCAGGCCATTGCCAGAGTTACAAAAAAGAAGGCTGAACTGTACAGCTCTTTGGGGATACAGCTCCCCTGGGTGCAAACCACAGCTCTTTCCACCTTCCTACCAAGTGGCCTTGGCTGGTTTCTTAAGCTTCTCTGCAACTCAGTTTCCTCATCTAAAACATTCAAGTGATAATCTTGCCTCAAAATACTGTTATCAGGACTTAACACGATAGATTATGGGAAAGGGTGAAGCACAGTGTGGCATCTGATAGGTGCTTAGAATTCTTAGTAGAGTTTAAAAAAAAAAAAAAAACCAACATACACACGTTTCCACACATCCTACCCGGCTGCCCAGAGAATTCAAAACATCCCAACCCAAATCACAAGCCTTATCGTCTCCTTTCATCAAAATTAATTTTCCTATGTTTGACCTATTCATTATTTCAGACAGTAAATTAATCTAAAGTCTGGATTCATGTTAGCACACCAGTGAGCATTGGTGTTTTCCCCTACTCTGAAATATTTCAGCAGGACCTTCCCCGAGATGATGTTCTGCTCTGCCGTTTCTCCCACTACAGTATTTGGGGTCTTGTGAAAATGCAGACCCTGTAGACTAGGGTGTGGGTCTGAGACTCTTCATTTTTCTCAGGCTCCCACGAGAGGCTGATCGTCTGGTCCCCAGATCACATTTGGAATGACAGGATTCTAGTTTAGGGTAATAAGAATCAAAGACTCATCGAACTTTGAGCTACAAGAGAACTCCGAGATTGTTTTTCATCCCGAAGATGGAAAACTGGTCACATTCAACTCACACATCAATGTGGGTTTGGGGTTTTTTGTTTTGTTTTTGTTACTTTGTGGTTTTGTGTGTGTGTGTGTGTGTTTTGTTTTGTTTTGTTTTTTGTCTTCATACTGTTTTCAGAAATTGGGAAACCCCTTCACAGATTTACAGCATGAAAAAAAAAAAAAACTCCGAAGATACCATAACCCAGAGACTTTATTCTTGAATGGCAACGAACACGGGAGCTGCATGATGGCCCCTGGGACGGACCACACGCTCTCCAGGACCCCAAAGCACCACGGTCCTTCCCAACACAGAGGCCAGACGTCAGTGGCTGCGTATCGTGATACACGCACTGTTGTAAACTTTTCTCACACTAGAGATATACGTCTCAACTCTCGAGTCACAACGGCACTCAGAGGACCACGTGTTTTTAAGAAATGACGGACAAGAATGTCTATGTGGCTCACCGCGCTCATTCACATGACCTGCCTAGCAACCCCTGATCCCCTCCAGTCTGCAGACGAGAAAGCCGGGGGCACGGCAGTTAAGCGACTTGGCTCAGGCCACAGCTGGTCAGTCCCCTACTGGACGCCGAGAATTACTAGCAGCTGGGCGGGCGGCCTTTGTGCAGGTGGGGCCTTTTAGCACCTCTCAAATCGTTTCGAGTCACCAACCTCTCCTCCCCATCCCTGGCTTAACGTGACTAACTACTTTCATTTTTAAAACTCTCCTCTCTGGTGGAGCTCCATTTCTGGATATTAATACTATAAACAAGGCACACCAAGAAGCCTATTCATCAGCCGCTTACTGGTCAGAGCCAACCGGGGAGGCCGCTGAGCCAAAGCTGGCATTTCCCCCAAGGAAACAAAGCCCAGACTTCCCAGACCTGCTGCATACTCTTTGGAAGGCCGGCAGGCACAGCCTTTGCAGGCGTGTCTGGGAAGCTGCCAAGAGCTTGGGGCCTGGCCAAGTCGGGGGGAATGACTCGGACTCCCTGGAGTCTCCCCTTAATGTTCAAATTATAGACATGGTCTCTGTCAAAGAAGTGTGTGTGTCAGGGACAGGGTTCAGGTGTCCCCAGGAAACAGAATTGGGGTCAACGGGAGATCCGTACCTCTTGGGGAGGACACGAAGTTCAAGGTGAGCGTGGGCAAAATGTTCCCATAAAAATTCCAGCTGACCTGGGGGGTCTCTGGGTCAACACTATCCGAAGCATTGACGTCCAACTAAAAGAAGCAAAACTCCATCATTCTCGAGAGCCAGGTTTTAAGGCGACCCTCTCCTCTTCACCTTTTTACTTTTTTTAATTTTCAACGTTTATTCATTTTTGAGAGATAGAGAGAGACAGGGCGCAAGCAGGGGAGGGGCAGAGAGAGAGGGAGACACAGAATCGGAAGCCGGCTCCAGGCTCTGAGCCGTCAGCCCAGAGCCCGACGCGGGGCTCGAACTCACGGACCGTGGGATCATGATCTGAGCCGATGTCAGAGCCACCCGGGCGCCCCTTCATCTTTTGGTAAAGCACATCCCGGCGCTCACGCTTCTCAGAGGGCTTTGCAAAGAGGCACCAGCTACTGTCTCGTGAAAGGCAAGGAAAGAGCAGCCATGTGCAGGCTGGCAGCCTGGCTTCCCAAGGCTGCTGGTCCCATGGCACGTGAGAGAGAACTCTCCAGGTAACACAGCCCTACAGGAGGCTGTCCTGAGCCCTTCCCACAAAAGGAGACCCGGTTCTGGGCAGGTGCAGAGACTCCCTAGGAAAGCAACCCGGCCAGGGGAAAAGTGCTAGCTAGCAGCAAGGAGGAGAAAACAGAACCACAGTGCCTCTCCTTTCTGCCCCATCTCTAAAACTCTGACCTTGACACTCACCACTACCTCACGAAGACTAAAGCCTGTAGGAAGGGAAGACAAAAAGAGCCTCTGTTTTTAAGACAGTAAGAACCAGGGGTGCCTGGGTGGCTCAGTGGGTTACGCGTCTGACTTGGGCTCATGTCACGATCTCGCAGTTTGTGAGTTCGAGCCCCGCACTGGGCTCTGTGTTGACAGCTCAGAGCCCGGAGCCTGCCTTGGATTCTGTGTCTCCCTCTCTCTCCCCCGCCCCAAAATAAACAAACATTAAAAAAAATAAGAAGAAGAAGAACTTAAAAGAAGGACTGGAGTTCAGTTTCTCCATAATCCCCAGGGCCTCGAGCACCCAATGATTGGCTTTGCTGGCCACTGCTTGGGCAGAATGTTGGCCAGTGAAAGAGGAAGGAGACAGCCACTCAAAGTCTGAAGAATGGGAGCTCTTGAGATGGACGGGACTCTATTCCTGAGTATGCACCCAAACCAAAATATTCCACAACGTGCACATTTTATACTGTAAAACCCTAAAATATACGGATATAGTCTCTGCATAAATATGTGCACAGTTCCACGGTCAGGAAAAAAAAAATACCAGTGGAGAGAGTTCTGTACAGTTGCTTATAATAATAAGTACATTTTAAAACGCTCAACAAAGTGATAAAAGCTCATTAATAATCTCCAGTCCTCCCGAGACTCTGAAATGTCCATCAGTCAACCCAAGAGTGCAGCTGCTTAAAGAGAATTCTGGACATCTAAGCTCTGACCGCATGGCTCTCCCCATCTCTGAGAGACAGTAAGTAAAAAAAGACTCTTACTCGGTTAGCACTGCAGGGAGGGCTGGGCTTGAAGAGGATGGCAGGACATTCACAGGCACACCCAAGGGAAAATGACCGACTAAAGGGTCACTTCTGCCAGGGCGGGAAGACCTTCTCACGACGTCACTGGTAAGAAATCAGCTCAACTGGAGTTGTGGCTCCAAGCGTGGGCTGGACGCACCCAATGCCACGTTTATTCCCTCCAAGTCTCTGCAATCTGTTTCTTGCCATCTGCTAGGCTCTGGGTACAACCACGTCTGAGTCAGAACACCCCTTCCCTAAGAAACATGCAATGACTGTCCACTCATTTATTGCCTAGGAACCACGAACAGAATGCGATGTCCAGCCCGTGTGCGAAAAAAGGTGGACCCCTGTGCACCCAATGGCACGTGCCTGGGGGCAGGGGACAGAAAGTCAAGTCTGGGGAATGGAGTTCATCCACACTCCCCAGTGAGATCATGTGAGAAGATGTGATCTCAGGGGTGCCTGGGTGGCTCAGCTGGTTAAGTGTCCGGCTTCAGCACAGGTCACGATCTCGGGGTTCATGAGTTCGAGCCCTGCACTGGGCTCTGTGCTGACAGCTCAGAGCCCGGAACGTGCTTTGGATTCTGCGTCTCCCTCTCTCTCTGCCCCTCCCCCATTCTCTCTCTCTCTCAAAAATAAATAAACATTTAAAAAATTTGTTTTTAAAAGAAGAAGATGTTATTTCAAACTTGCTGCCGAGCACTGGACTGACGGTCCTGGGAAAACAAAGCCGGCCACAGGCGGGCAGCCCAGGCAGCTTCCTACGAACACAACTGTGACATGAGTCGCCGTGGAGCTTCCCTGGGAAATTTTTAGGAGAAGCACACATAATCATGGGGCTGAAACGAATTACATGCCTGATTGAAAGAGCTCTCTTCCAAGAACTCAAAGCCTGTGCACACACATGGTCTCACTATCCTTCCAGCATACCTGTGAGATGGTAAGAGGGCGGCATGCTTACGCCCACGGTCTCTGCGAAATCAGTCCCCCAACCCCAGTGTTCCGGAAGACAGGGTGCACGTGGTGGGTGCTACCAGCACAGTTGTCCTTTAACAGTCGTTCAGGCAGTCTTCCACACTCTCCTAGACATCTCGACAGAACGCTCAAAGAACCAGACCAATCCTCCAAACGTCTGCAGGCGCACAATACAAAAATGCGTATAGACAGATCAGAGCGTGCCAACAGGACGCATCATGTAAGGGAAAGACTCAAGACCCCCTTTATATTCAAAGTAAAGAGCCGGCTTCTGAAAAACAAGTAACACTTTCCAAATCTGAGAAGCAACATCCAGAGCTTTATACACACGTCTCAGAACGTGACTTTCTGAAAATTTTACGTCTTACGGTTGATTCCAGGGTTTTCAGGGTTCTTCAAACTTTCACTGAAAAGCAAACAACGGAACCACAAAGATGACTGACTAATCTCATTATAGCTGATCTGAATTCCAAAGTGTCAGATACACAGATATTGCCGGGTGAGAAAACACAGGATTAAAAAAAAAAAAAAAAAAAAAGAAAACAAATAAGCAGATGGTCAATGAGTTATGAGGACCAGAGCCATCAATTTATGTGGGTTTATCTTGTTTGTTTACTCAGATTTTGGCAAAAGCGGTACCCTTCCCCTAGCAACAGCTATATCATATGCTTCTTAGGTTACAACATACCCAGCTTCTAATTTTAAAAACCACCATTTCACAATCTGCAAGAAGTTCCTTTTGTTACTGGGGTTAAATATGCTATTTCAAGCCTCTGACACATAGCCTTTGTATTTCTCTCTTATATTTAAATTTTTTAAACGCTCCTGTGTTTTCTTCAAGCACATAGAACGCTTATACATATTCTGGAATCTGACTATGACTCTTCCTTTTCAACATACACTTCAGGATAATCCTGAACTGCAGATACTTCTAAAAATGTTTTTAATGTTTTCTTTATTTTTGAGAGACAGAGAGACAGAGTACGAGCGGGGGAGGGACAGCGAAAGAGGGAGACACAGACTCTGAATCGGGCTCCAGGCTCTGAGCTGTCAGCGCAGAGCCCGACGCAGGGCTCGAACTCACAGACCATGACATCATGACCTGAGCCAAAGTCGGACGCTTAACAGACTGGGCCACCCAGGCGCCCTTCCCGAATTGAAAATACGTCTAATACATAAGTCATCTTGAACAAGGTCCAAATGACTCCCCATGATGCCATGCGTCTTGGTACAAGCTAGAGTTCATCCACATGATAGGGTTTTTAAAATTTTATCCCGCAACACTTCGCATTACATTATCACGTTAACGTATGAGGTACAAATTTTCATCCTCACAAAAATAACTAAGTTGGACCCATAAAATCCACTATCTTTCCATTATAAACCCGTATTTCTGCAGTGAATTATAGCTGCACTTTTTTTTTTTTTTTTCCGGATTGAATGTTTCATAAGAAGAGCTCACGGTCTGTCAGAGAAATTTTCTGAACGATAACTTATTACATAAGGAATTCATTTTTTTTCCCCTAAAAAGAACTGGGCCTGAGGTGGTAGTTACAAGGCAGAATAATCACAAGCAGATGTAAAAATACTTGCACAAAGTAAAAAAATAATAATAATAAAATAAACTTCACATGCTTTGCTCCTTTAAAAAAATGTCAGACATGGCAGGCAATATGTTGGCCCTGATTGTCATTAATTGCCATTATTATGTGCTGCTGATGACTCCTAATGGCACTATTTTACCGGGCAATGGTTTTCTATTATTTTTCTGGCACAAAAGCCTGTTCACAAATACCAGAATGTTCTCATACCAAAACCAAAGTGACTAGGGGATTAAAGGCAATTAGTGTAATTTTACTCACTGGCATTAGTACTGAAAATAGATCAGGATACACATTTTTCAAGGTTCAAAAACGTTCCCAAGTTCAGCAAGATTTGAAAACAGACCTGGAAATGCCTATCAGAGGCACTGACAAAAGACATGCCCTCTGAAGGGAGGGCCGAGGAGAGGGCAACAAGTTTTTAGTCCCTGAAGAGATGTCACAGTCATCAAAGGGAGAGAGACAGCTGCGAAAGAAAATAACAACAAAAAACTGTGGGCAAATCTGGAGCAGCAGAGCGGACCCCAAGGCATAAAGACCCTGGTTCCCATGGAAGGGCCACATCCCTCCTACACCACAAATGGTGCCCGCTCACCAGAATAACTGTCACTGCGCTGCCATGTTAGTCAAAATAGAGAGGAGAGGGGCGCCTGCGGGGCTCAGTCGGTTGAGCGTCCGACTTCGGCTCAGGTCACCATCTCGCGGTCCGTGGGTTCGAGCCCCGCGTCGGGCTCTGGGCGGACGGCTCGGAGCCCGGAGCCTGTTTCCGGTTCTGTGTCTCCCCCTCCCTCTGGCCCTCCCCCGTTCACGCTCTGTCTCTCTCTGTCTCAAAAATAAATAAACGTTAAAAAAAAAAAAAAAAAAAAAAAAAAACAGAGAGGAGAATCCAAGAAACGGAAAGCTCATAAATAATTTTAGTCAGTCGTTAGGTAAGTCACATAGAACCAGCATCTGTGTGATTTCTAGGTTTCTTAAATTGAACTCGAAAGGATAGAATCATATAAGATTTCAAGTGAGAACATTTTCACATTCAGTAAACTCCATGAATGTGGGCTCGCTAACAGAAGTATAGTTGGAATGAACAAAAACTGTGAAATAAAGAACCCTCTTTGGAAATGCACTTCTGTATTTTTAAGAATATAGTTCTATCGACAAACAAGATTCTATTAACCAGCACTTCCAATTTCCACATAAGTAAAACCTGGGTTTATGAGCATAATTTGCTCCGGAAACATCCTTGTAATCCATAGCACTCGTATAGCAAAAGCCAATTTCAAGAACCATTGGCTCACTTGTGATCATGTGACGTTCGGCGTACTACTCGTGATGCAAGATATCGCTCGTTTATCAAGTTAAAATTTACTAGAAATGTTGATCTTGCAGAACACTCGCGGAACAAGTTACTCGCAATCCAAGGGTACCGTAGTAGTAACTGAAAGTCACTACCCTGCTCAGTGTAACAACTGAAATTCCTAATTCTGACGCTGAGAGACCTTCTAAGGACAGAAATGCTATGAGCATCCTAACAGGGTAAGCAGTAACCATTCAAAGAACGAGTTTTCATCTAAAGATTCTTTTCATTAAACAGAGTTTACTCGAGTCCTTACGATCCAAATATGTGCACAGGTGTTCTCTGACTCAAAATTTATAAACCACGATCTGTGGTGGAATCCACTGTCCCAAGAAACAATATCATCGATGGTAATTCCCGTCGCAATCTGGAGTACAGAAGGCCAACATAATCCCTAATGTGGGTGAGGTAACTAGTGAGATTGTACAAGGGTTAATGTACCACTTCAGGAACTGGCTCAACAAACCATCTGAATGATAAAGGGTTCTGGTACCTTGTTGAGGCAGACCAACTACTAAAGTTTGGAGATATTATTACCATAATACACATCATAGCTGCGCAAGGAATGAAGTGGGTGTTGGTGGGTTAGTCTAAAACCTTAACTATTTTAAATGATTTTTCCCTTTGGAAATCTGAGTTCTGAGATGCTTCAAGTCAACTCACAAACAAATTTCGGGAAAGATCCGTGTGTCACATTATGGGCTGCCTATCTGAAGGAGGCCTCCATTAATCAGAAGCCCATCCCTTGGTCCTGGCATAATAAAGCCTGGAATTAACACATCACGAAAAAGAAACGAGGAAAAGCAAACTGTCTCCAGGATTCCTTTAGATTAAAAGGAAAGATTTTTAAATAGCTTATCAATGTTTTCAAGTATAGGGGAACTCCCAAAGAATGGTTTTAAGTAGCTTTAAAGAGTCGCTGATTGTCTCTATTTACACAACTACAGAATCTAACAAGCCTTTCACAAATCCTGCAAAGGTAACCCTAGTCCAGTTTGTATCCAAATAATCACATTTAAAATTAGGGAAAGCAAAAATTGATAAAGGGAAACTCTGAGTTAACAAGTTAACAGGGTGATAAATGACTAGTGTTAGTATTCTGACAGTTATGCCAAATTTTACCTTTACTGACTTAATCTAAGAAAGGGAAACATTCCGTTTTCAAACTGTGGTACGCAGCTACAGTGATACAAATTACTTCCAATGATGAAAATCTAACTTAGCAAGTTGAAAAGGTGAATACATTATAGTTTTAACCTTTCATGGGATTCCTATGGCTACAGTAAAAAAAAAAAAAAGGAATGCCTTAAGGACACCTGTTTCTACCTATCAATCCACATGCACCACTGATAAAAGACAAGAATTCTGAACGGCTTTCAATGATAAGTCAGTTTCTAGCCCCATTTAATGACTCGGACAGTATGAGTCTTGAACTGGGGTAAAAGACTAGCATTCAGGGCAACACTGAGCATCTGAATCCTTCTCAGCAGGCAGGATGCAGTGGGCTGTGATACGCCACCTTGGAGTTTAAGTATCAGCTCCTTATCTCGCTAGACTTTTCCTGTACACCTGAGCAGCCTTCGCCGCAGCCATGACGTTCGTCTTAGGTGGCAGAACCGACACCGGCCCACCCAGCGACCTAGCAGGACTCAGACAGGTCCTCCGTTATCCAACCCACAGGCACTGGAAGGAGTTGAAGTCACGATCGTCCATGGCTAGCTGGGATTCTGGCGTCTTCTCTAAAAATGTCATGATGCTTTATTAGCAAAATCGTTTCTGTGATTTATTGGCCCGATGTCCAAATGTTTTCTTAACATTTCACCTCAGATGCCACCGAGAGAGGCTGCCGTCATGGAGATGATGCTGAAGAGAGGCATTTAGGGTAAATACAGACTTGCTGAGCAAGGGCCCAAATCCTTGACCTCGGATGCACTCCAATGTCTGAAAGGCATCAGCTGGCACAGCGTGTTAATTTGATTCCCTATCACACAAATGTCAAACTACACGGATAAAGAGCTGAAGGAGTTCTGACCTTCCCAAGCAATCAGTTCCTCCTCCCGCATCCCTAGCATGCCTTGGGTGCTCTGGTCTAACACCAGGCGCTTCGTCACAATTTGCTTCCCTGGCTAGTTCCCCTCTGGGGGGCTGTGGGACAGCCTTCAAGAGAAGCTGTTCACCGTTGTAACTCCCGACCCCAGCGCCGAACCTGGACCAGCAAAGGGACTCGGTGAATATCAACAGACCGCAAGTCGTCGCACAGGACAAGTGTCTGGGATAAGAGCCTGGGTGGGAAACCCCCTCTCGGGATGATGGGGGGCAGATTCCCGCGTGTAAAGCAGGACCGTGGCTAGATGAGCTACTGTTCCAAGGAACTATGACAGTTTTATATACTTTTAATGATAATCTGTCCAAGGACAAAAGTGAGACTTAGCATTCACTGAAAGCTCATTGGGCACCACCGCACAAGTGGCTCTGTCCCCAAAGTGACCATGTCTACTCTTCACCATGGCAGCCTTTGCTCCCTGGGCTCATGGACTTAACAAGTTCTATTCTTTCACCCTCCCTTCCTATGTCACATTTTAAAAAGATCTCTCTCTAAACCCTACATAGGAGAATAGTCCTGGTAAGTTTTAAAGGCAGTCTGGGAGTTTCAAAACCAATCAGAACGTTGCTGAACTTTTTTAAAGACCTGTCAACAAATGAGAGTAGAAATTTAGGCTGATTTTTATTTTATTTTATTTTATTTTATTTTATTTTATTTTAGAGAGAGAGAGAGAGAGAGAGAGAGAGACAGAATGTGACCCACGGAGAGACAGAGAGAGAGGGAGACACAGAACTCAAAGCAGGCTCCAGGCTCTAAGCTGTCAGCACAGAGCCCGATGCGGGCTCGAACTCACCAACTGGGAGATCGTGACCTGAGGCGAATCAGACGCTTAACCGACTGAGCCACCCAGGCGCCCCTAGGCTGTTGTCTAAACATCCGTGGGACACGCGCACGGGGTTATGGATGGATGCTGAACACATATTCCTCCTGATCTGCTCAAATCTATAAAGTGCTTTACGGGTGGCTCTAGAGGTGAAACGCGGTGAGAGGAAGTTCAGCCACCAATTCTTTGACACACAAAATAGCCCCCATTGGTGGAAATAAAAACTATAAAGCTAAGATAGCTCTTTTTTTGTCTTCTAATTTGTACCACAGATATCGAATGTGAGGACGAACTACTTTAACTTCTAGATGTGGTCATTTACAAGACAAAACAACCTTGATCATTCAGTCTACTGTATTTACACTTCTGTTCCCTACTTCTCCTCCTTAGCTGTCCATGACTGAATATTTCATATGCTTTAAAGTCAGTGCAGCTTGAGTCCATCAATGGAAAAAAAGCATTAATTTCTGACCACATTGGCAGTCCAGATATACTCGTCGTAAGAAAACAAACTTCAAAGACTCCTACTACTGAAGTCCCAGGCGGCTGAATGTTTATGTGTGCCTAAATTTTACTCTATTCCTAGATTTTTCAAATCACATTAAAGGAAAGTTAAAGTTAGGGTGCCTGGGTGGGTCAGTCGGTGAAACGTCTGACTTCGGCTCAGGTCATGATCTCGCAGTCCATGAGTTCGAGCCCCGCGTCGGGCTCTGTGCTGACAGCTCAGAGCCTGGAGCCTGTTTCAGATTCTGTGACTCCCTCTCTCTCTGCCCCTCCCCCCATTCCCGCTCTGTTTCTCTGTCTCTCTGTCAGTCTCTCTCAAAAATAAATAAGCATTTGGGGCGCCTGGGTGGCGCAGCCGGTTAAGCGTCCGACTTCAGCCAGGTCACGATCTCGCGGTCCGTGAGTTCGAGCCCTGCGTCGGGCTCTGGGCTGATGGCTCGGAGCCTGGAGCCTGTTTCCGATTCTGTGTCTCCCTCTCTCTCTGCCCCTCCCCCGTTCATGCTCTGTCTCTCGCTGTCCCAAAAAAATAAATAAAAAACGTTGAAAAAAAAATTAAAAAAAAAAAATAAGCATTAAACACATTTTTTTAATAAATGAAACAATGCTATGCGAAATCCTGTGGATCAAATACGACATTCAGAATGGGAATAACCATCTGATTCAAAAGTCAGAGCCACTCGAATATGATCGCCATTGAGCCCCGTGGCCACCCAGTTAAAGCCGGTGTGCTGTTGGGACGCTGGGCTCAAGTTAAATCGGATTCATAAATAAAACTACCAACAGAAAAAAAGAAAAGCAAACTCCTTGACCTTTTGTTCCTTCTGCTGGTGACGATATGCTTGTGCTAACAAGAAATAGTGACAGAATTCCAAATGGTAGTGATTTATAATCTAGGGGGAAAAAAACCCAGAATTCTTTGAAAGTGACAAATAGCATGCCAGAAAAGATAAAACACTAGTGCGAGATGAATCTTACCTGAAGGTGATGTTTCTGTGGCAGACCCCTTCCAGCCTCCCTCCACCGAGCCCCACACCTTCCAGAAAAGTCTATGAGGTCTGGTCATGCTGTAAGGAACTAGCACTCATCCTACATCTCTCTCAAAGATAGAACCTTCCCTCCACTGTTTTCTGTTAACGGCTTCAAGGAACTCTAAAGCTGGAATCGTTCCACACGTAAAGAACAGACTTTGGAGAACAAAATAACCCGTACAATGTCCCAGAGCTCGTCGGAGTCCGTGCTGACGAGTCCGTGCTTATCCGAAGTGCAACTCACTTCTTTTGACTTTAAGTCACTCACCGACTCTATCACATCCTGAAAACCAAGTCACCTTGCAACTTTTTTTCATGTTTATTTATTTATTGGGGGGGGGAGGGGCAGAGAGAGAAAGAGAGAGAATCCCAAGCAAGCTCAGTGCCCGACACCGGGCTTGAACCCACAAACCGCGAGATCACATTCTAATTCGAAACCAAGAGTCGGACACTTAACCGTCAGGTGCCTGGGTTCAGATCTCAGCTCTGCCGCTCCTACTATTATTATGATCTCTCTCTCTCTCTCTCTCTCTCTCTCTCTCTCTCCCCCCCCCCCTATTCCCTCACCCATCCTATGCTGGTGATAACACCAGGATCTACCTCGGGGGTTACCAGGAGATGAGATGAATTTGCATTATGTCTGGAATTGGAATATAGGACAACTCTTCAAACTATAGTAAATGCTATACAACTGTTACCTAGTTCTTCATGCAGGGAGATAGTATGTGCATAACATAAAGAAGTATTGTGAGAAAGACTCAGTTATTTTTACGTTAAAAATCCAAAGTTCTCGGGGTGCCTGGGTGGCTCAGTCGCTTAAGCAACTGACTTCCGCTCAGGTCATGATCTCAAGGTTCATGGGTTTGAGCCCCGCGTCGGGCTCTGTGCTGACAGCTCAGAGCCTGGAGCCTGCTTCAGATTCTGGGTCTCCCTCCTCTCTCTCTGTTCCTCCCCTGCTCGTTCTCTGTCTCCCTCTGTCTCTCAAAAATAAATAAATGTTAAAAAAATGTTGTAAAAAATCCAAAGTCCAGGAGCTCCAAAATTATAAATTGTTGCAGTTTTAGAAACCTTCACAAAGGGCTTTGAAACTTTAAGCTAAAAAGCAATGAGAGGAAAAACAACAATGGCATCAGATAATGTAAACACACCATGGCCTGGGCCTCGGGTACTTGCATAATAATTCTGATCTAATTAGGAGAATATAGTATATACCAGCCCCTCCCCCACATCCTCCTCTTCCCCATAAATCACAGAAAAGGCCTGATTAAAACAGATGGCTCTTAAATCATACCCCGGAGCTCTGAAGACTGAACCATCCTACTCATAACACCGGGAGAAACAGGATCTTGAGAGTGTCAGAACTGGTTCTCCGTGGAGAACATTCTTTCCTCACTCGTTACAATGTGATATCTTGGAGGCTGCTGGTTAGAGAAAGCTGGAGAGAGACTACGGGAGAAACCAGCAATCAGGTTTCTGGCAAGTCAAGCACTGGCTCGGGGGTAGCTTATCCTCCTGAACAGGCTGAGCCCTTCTGATCAGAGAACCTGCCAAGTGGGGCCGCTTGAAGGTGGACGGCAAGAACTTCAGGTGCCTGCACTGTGCACTTCGCCAAAGGAACTGAAACCCCCTTTGAAAGAAAAGGGCCTGGCGCACGTCCATCCTTCCGTCCCCCACCTAGGCTGGAGGTTTTCTCTAGTCCTTAGACCCAGATCTGGGAATAACCAGGAGAGCGGGACTGCATCCAGGACCATCCCAGCTGGACCCTCATCTTTCTCATCTACGGTCACTTCCCCCTTCCGTTGTTCCCAAAGCATCTGTTTGACCATATCCCTTCGTGGCTTAAACTTTGTTTTCACAGCCTCTCTATGCCTATGTGGTAACGAGCGAGCCCTCCGCGGTACGACCTTCCCAAAATGTTACCTTTATCTCCGTGACGCTTCCCCGAGCAACCTCGCACGCCAAGGTTTTCGGGTCTGCTGGACTTGCTTCATGCTCTTTTTCCTCTGCACGGAATCTCTCTCTTTTCCTTCCTCCCCACCTTCCACACTCCCAATTCCATTTGCTCTTCTTGCCTACATCACTGTCTCCTCCCTGATGAATCTTTTTCTTAAATTCCTTGTATCTGCCTTCCGGCAGCCCTCCTCACCGGACACTAACCACCGTCCTGATTTCTGCGTTCCTATAATGGCTTTTGGTGCTACGAGCATGGCCTTTTATTAAATTGTATATATCTCCCCCAACAGACTACAAGCTCATTCAGGGAAAATAACAGTGCTTTTATTCACAAAGCTTGGCACCCTCTGTGTGCTGAATATGTTTGTTTATTGCAATTTCCACGGCAATTATTCATTCCTCTTCTGTAGCCTCTGTCCACCTGACGGACCAGGCATTAGGTAAACGACAATCCCACCCCATCCCGCTCCTTATCCAGGAAGTGAGAGAATGAGGTGTTAGTCTTTAAAACAAAATATAAACTGTCCTTTTCACTCAATGGAGTTTTCCCTGTGTGCAAAGCTCAACTAGAGATTAAACACACACACACACACACACACACACACACACACACAGGTTTCAGCCTCCAGGAGCAGAGAGAATATAAACCACGAGGCAGAAATCTGATAAACCACGAGGCAGTAAACATTTATAAAACTGGTTGACGGTGTGATACAGATGATAACAATTCTAAGAGAGATTCTTTGTAGATTGTGGTGGTCAGGAAAATCTTCCCAGAGAAGCTGGGATTTGAAGAACTGTGATTTCTCACACAGGTGCCAAGAAAAGAAAATAAAACCTTCCCGATTTGTGAGGAAAGATCGTTGGATCTAAGGAGACGAGAGAGGGAATATCACAAGATTAGACTGAAAGTGGAGAAATGCGAAGTGTTTTAGGAGGATTATAAAATAATTAGTTTGGCTGGGACAGATAATCCAAGGGGCGATGGGGCATAATGCAGTGAAATGCAGGCCGAAAGGTTTGGGTTGGATCCTAGGACAGCGTTTCCCAAGGCAGGATTTGCAGAATAACATCCCTACAAGTTGCTATTAAAGGAGGTGAGGTAGTTAAATAAGTTTGGAAAACACTATTTGGTCTCCCTTCCGGAGATTAATGACCCGTATTAGAATATTAAAGGCACTGAGAAGTCCTGCAATCAAGTGCCCCATTTACAAACTCTGGGTTTTCACATCCTTCAAAATTTTTGTTTTGAGAACCCTAATTTAAGAAATGCTGAACTCCAGGCAATGCAGAGTATTAAAATAAAGTAACACTCACATTTTTTAAAAGTGTAGACCACAGAGTTAGCAGAATGAAGGAGACAACACAGATGGAGCTGGAACCAACAAACAGGGAGAAACAAAGGTGTGAAGAGATGTGAAAATCTGGGAGGAATTCGAAAGTTGAAGTTAGAAGTGAATCAGGCACTTATCCACAAACTTTGCCAGAGTTCAGTGGGGTTCCTGTGAACACCTCTCAAAAGCACTACCCGTAAGTACAGATATGGTTGTGCCACCCCCTAGGCAAGAAGAGAAAAACAAAAACAAAAACAAACAAACAAACAAAAAAACAAAAAGAAAAAAAAACAAGAGGGGAATCCGTACGGAAACAGGTACAGAAGATTGCAAGTCTCTATAAATGGACTCTTTCCTTTGTAAACATATATTCTCATAGATAATAATCCAAAATCAAAGCCATGTGTGATTTGGAGCATTTATCTTTTAAACCAGATGAAACTGGCTCCAGCTTCGACATCCTAGAATCCAGAAGCGTAAGCCAAGCGTGGCACAACACTAATGGAAATGCTGTGAGTCCAAAGGGCGAAGTAATTAACGTTAGCGTTCAGAACAGGAGTGGATTTGGGATTTTCATCACTTCGAATCTCCATTTATCCAGGTTCTTCACGTGAAGAATATGGAAGTGCCTTACAGATGTGGTTTCTAATCCTTTCAAAGAGAGGGGAGTTTCACGCTCAGAAAATAACTGAATTCTTCCAAGGCACCATTTAGTAAACACTAAACAGCAACTCTCTGGTCTGGTCTTTCCCCAATGGCGTGTCTGGAGCTCGTATTCCTCGAGATGTTGCACAGAAAAGGGGGTCCTACAGCCAGGTGTGGGGAACGGCGAGGTTAATACATTTCTTCACCGCAGAGCCTCTCGGAGCCTTGACAGCATTCGACTTGGAGAACCTCTGGCGGGAGGAGGTACTGAAACTGTGTTCACATTCACTCAACCCAGGACCCCTTCTTTCACGAGTACCATATGTCCCCCGATTTTCCACTAACAACCTTTTGGAAGGCCACAAGACGACCTGTCACCTGCAGGAGTTAATTCGTTTCTTAGGAAGGTGCTGAGCCATTACGACATGAATAACCCACATGTGAGGATCGGCGGGCTCGCTGGTGCGGTAGAAGGAGTCCTGCCACAGGCCGGAAGCCCTCACGGCTTCAGGGGTCCTCCTCTGACGGGAAATAATCCTGCCTTTCTTGGGCACCTCCCATGGCGGTCATGGCGAACGGTGGAGACCCTTCGCACGAGCACGCTTTAGAAAAGAAACACCTGTTCTCCGATGTTCGGCAACACACTGTTGGAAGGAGGACAAGCATCTCTGCTTCTTCTGAATTTCCTCGGTACTTCTCTCGCGGCACCAGTTACAACTGATCTTGGAGCCCACTGAAACTAGGACAAACCCAATTTGTTCGCATGGCCAATCAGGCCATCATGACGTGGACCCTTTCGCATGTCATTCTGGCCCACTCCCTCCGCGTGGGCCGCTCTTCCCAAATGTCATTTCCGCACAAGTGTCTTCCTGACCCCACTTTCAGAAAACCTCGGCGATGGCCATCCTCCAGCCCACCAACCCACCATGTTCTTCGTAACTCTTAGCATTACCCGAGTCAACCTATTAATTTATTCAGGCCCGGCTCCTCCTTCTAGAATGTAAGCCCCGGCTGCTGTGTCCACGGTGCTCTGATGCCTGGAATCTAGGAGAACCCTCACCGAATATCTGTTGAGTGCAAGAAGTTTAAGAAAATGGTTCCCCGGCGAGAAGAGAGGAGGACGTTCTGCAGACGGGGTGAACGATGATCCCGCCAGCGTTCTCACTTAAGCGATCGTGCTTAACGGGGCTGCCTTCGCTTCGTGATCATTCATCGAGCTGCACGCGCATCTTTCAGCTCTCTTCCGGGTCTCGGTTTACACTAAAATGGTTTTTGATGTATTGGTGTTTATATAATCATGAATATGGGAATGAGAGTAACTGTTACTATTGTTGAGGACCCCGTGAAGAGCCCTACACCCTGCTAGGGGTGATTATCACATCAAATCCTCAAAAATCCCAGGGGCGCCTGGGTGGCTCAGTGGGTTCAGCATCCGACTTCGGCTCAGGTCGTGATCTCACGGTCCGTGAGTTCGAGCCCTGCGTCGGGCTCCATGCTGACAGCTCGGAGCCTGGAGCCTGCTTCAGATTCTGTGTCTCCCTCTCTCTCTGCCCCTCCCTTGCTCGCACTCTGTCTTCTGTCTCTCTCGAAAATAAAATGAAACGTTAAACAAAAATTTAAAAAAGAATCCTATTAAGTAATCACCACAACCTATTTTACAGATGGAGAAAGCGAGGCGCAGAGACAACAAGTACCTTGTTCGTGGTGACACAGCTAGTAAGTCAGCCCAACCGGGACCCCAAACCAATCTGTTCGAATTCTAAAACACACATGCGTTCTGCTGAGCCCTGCTTGAAAGTCACGTCTAAAGTCAGGACTGGTTCGGGGCTCCTGGGTGGCTCAGTCGGTTGGGCGTCCGACTTCCGCTCAGGTCATGATCTTGCGGTCCGTGGGTTCAAGCCCCGCATTGGGCTCTGTGCTGACAGCTCAGAGCCTGGAGCCTGTTTCAGATTCTGTGTCTCCCTCTCTCTCTGACCCTCCCCCCATTCATGCTCTGTCTCTCTCTGTTTCAAAAATAAATAAACATTAAAAAAAAAAAGAAAAAAATAAAAAAGAAAAAGAAAGTCAGGACTGGTTCTGAAATGTCCTTATCCTTCCCCATACCTTTTCCTCCCCAGAGGCTGCCACAGGCCAACAGAGGCCGAATGCGGCCCCTTACACAGCACCTTCTCGGGTGCCTGCCAGCACCACGGCCGCACGGACTTCACCTTCGCATCAAACGCACCACAAAGGGTCTCATGTGGCATAAATGCAGGCAGTGGGCCGAAGGGTGACGACCTACCAAGCTCTCAGCAGGACGGCCCGCTCTCACTTGGAGGACTTCCCGGAGGTGGAGGCAGGTTCTTATCTGATCTGGGGGCTGCAGGTCCGGTCCTGAGTTTCAAATCTGACCAGGTTCTGGTGTTTTCTCTATGTCATGTCGAACGTTTTGGAAGAAGCAGCACTTCTAGTTAGAAGGGAGCTGTGGGAGTAAGCCACGGTGGGGGGAAAACTCACTTTTCTCCCCCCAAATAACTACTTGCATCGCTGGATTAGTGGACCGTAACAACCGAAAAGGATTTGTTTCTCCAAATAGAGGGTCACCTTGGAGTGATTAGCATGACTGCCAAAATATAATCCCTCGGCAAACACCAAATGGTGGCACTGACTTGCTTCTACAGGAAGAAGCTTGGCAGGCGAGTTCTGGGGGAAAGGCCCTGACTTACACCGGAGGAAACTCACACGGAAATGTTCGCTTTTCCCTCCATGTGTCTCACACATTCCCCCAGTGTCTGTGGGGTTTATTATAAAGGTGTCAGACCCTATCAGAAATTTGATGGCAGCCACACGATATCAAATAAATAAAGCACATGCGTTTGTCCTATCTTTTGAGGTTTTCTGAAGTTAACTCTGAACAGCACCCTCTGCCAAGTTTCCTGTTCCTTCCATAATGAGATACTTTCCAATTAGCATATCACGAATATTCCCGATCTTCTTGACAAGCTCGGATACATTTTTAAATGTTTCTTTTCAAGTACATCAGGATTTTTCACACTCTATAAAGGGGGAGGAGAATTAAAGCAAGGTGCCCATTCAGTCGTTCCATTGTTTTTTTTTCTTTTCTTTTTCTTTTCTTTTTTTTTTTTTTTTTTTCCCTTTGGAACGGAAAGGTCACAGGACTGGAAGCCAGCAGTCCTGGATTCTGGTTTCGGCTGGGCTGCTAATTAGCTGTGTCACTTTAGGCAAATTGCTTCATCTTGGAGGGCCTCGGATTCCTTTTCAGCAAGATGAGGGAGGAGGTTGGGCCAAACGGAAAGCCCCCCACGGTTCAAAACACTATGATCCTATTTGTGAAGCTTGAATTCTCCCTTGTCTCCTTATCCGAAAGCGGGAGCAAGTTATTCTCTTTGACTTAAAATTTCACAGTGAGCTAAATAGAAAATAGGTATATACATCAGCAAAAAGGGATGTGATTTAAAGGCACACAGACATTTCACTGTGAAGTTATGCTTTACCTTTGAATGGCAAAAAGGTTTCTTGCTTCCCCCCTAGAGAAGAGTACGGGTGTTTTCACCTAGCTTGTTGACAAATATGTAAATACACATACGCACACACTCGCTGGCCTGAAGGAATATTACGGCAATGAAAATAAAGTCCTGGATATCAAAAAGATGTTCTAGTCTTTCGGTAAACTAGGAAAAAAAAAAAAAAAAAAAAAGGCCGGTCAGTTTGATAAAATAATTTGGATTGCCCAGTAACGGCTGAGTTTTAGGACCTGACCTGCAATATCAAAGTCGTAAAAACACAGGAATTGATCTTCGTTTCGATTACGAGCTCCTATAGAGCAGGAGCCATACTGGCTTTATTCCCTTCAGAGTCTAAACTGTCTGCTGGGCAGGTTGAGACTTCGCCATAAAGGCTTTCCACCCACTGGGCCGGCCATCTCTCTCTCGACACTGCCACACCAACACTCACAATCCCCCCCCCCGCCCCCCAGCGTCCTTCCAAGGGCTGCCCTTCGCATCTCATTCTGTGGACTTCCAGGTCTGGCTCGCCCAGCGCCCCCACCTCCCACATCCCACGTCCCTGTGGGCCCTGGCCGTCCTTATCCTCTTCGATCACAACCAACTTAACAGGGTAAGTGCCTGTGGCACTTCCAGACTAGCTCTGATGTCACCCCGTTCAAAGCCCTACACTCTCACAGCACCACGGTCCTGCCGTATTGTATCTGCCTGTTTACACGGCTGCCTCCTGCTCTCAATTCTGCAGGGACCAGAGTTAAGAGAGGCTTTAGAGGGTCACATCTGTAGCCCCAGAACACCCGAACGGCAGTGGAGAAAGAGAGAAAATGGACAAAGGGCGACCATGGTGCTGAGCGAGGTGCCGCGGACATCCCAAGAAGTGACCTCCATCAACCTGAGACCCCACCTTCCTCAGGGATGCATCATATGATGGCGTGAATGTACAATAACCACCAAAACGTGGTCTAAGTGATCTTATCCCTCATGAGGGAAGGAATCCTGAAGACTGAGAAAGTCAGAAAAATCTTCCTACGTAAAAAGAAGGGTGTGCGTGTGTGTACTCATGTGCGTGCACGCGTATGTGTGTGTGCTCATGAGTGTGTGTGTGTAGGCACTAGGAACCCACTGATGTTTTTTCTTCCACGGAAGAAGAGCCAAAATGAAAAAGCGTTTTAAGAGGGATACGTAGCAGTGATATATAAATACACAGAAGTGGCATAGAGATTAAAGTACAAATTATTTCCAATAATTACACAGCCATGAAAAAATCACTACAAATAATTATACTTATAGATGTGGAAAAGCAATCATAGAGGTCAAGTACAAAAAGTAGGTTACAAAACCATATAGATAAAAAAATACAATGTGTACGATACTTTTCTTATTTTTATATATGAGAATATCTAGATATACAGGAGGATAAATATCAGAGCGTTAAATGAGGATGTTACCTGAGCAGTGAAATAGGCGATTTTTCCCTTCCTTCTTTCTCTTTATCTGTATTTTCTAACTTTCTTTTCTCCCATGAACACGAACCACACGGGTAATTTTTTAAAATCGCCTCTGAATAAGTAAATAGCCCGTTTATAAATATTGAAGAGTGCAGGAAGGAGGTGGCAAGGATTTGGCCTCAGGCAGTGGGGATGGCAATGGAAAAGGAGGCCGGGCTGAGAGCTATTACAGAGGAAGAGCTGACAGAAAGGGGACCAGCACGGAGCGCAGTTAGTTTGGAGGAAAAGATCGTTTCCCCTGGACATGTCTGCTCAAAGGAGTGACAGGTCCTCCGAGAGAGACGGAGGTTCAAGATGGAAGGGAGGGCTCGAGGTGGCCGTGGATGCAGGAGTCACGCCCCGCCCCGGGTCAGAGCAGGGGCCCCTCCACGGTGCCCACGGGAGCCGTACTCCCGGCAGGGCAGCCTCGGGCCGTGCGGAGTTGAGCTGTCTGCCGGTCTCCCTTCCTCACTAGACCATGGACTCCAGGAGGCAGGGCCCAGCTGACCCATCAGCACTCCACCCTAAATGCCTAGGTCAATGCCTGGGGCATGGCCTGTGCCCAAGAAGTGTAGGAGGAGTGGCTTGCTGCATCCCCCACGGGGACAGCTGAAGCAGGGAGAGTCAGTGACACGTCTGAGGGAGAGAATGAGGAGCTTGGTGGACAGACGCTTGGGAAATACTCGCAGAGGCGTGGGAGGGACAGTACTGCCTACAGAACAGATGCAGAACCCGGATGCAAAACGCGGACAATGCAACTTTCCAGAAAGCACCGGAGGGGAGTCGCAAAACAGAGAAGGAGACTAACGACGACCGCTGGGTAGACCGTCCGAGGGAACAGGAGAGGTGACCAATTACGAAGTTACTGGTGACTCGAGGGAGAATGGTTTCAGGAAGGAAAAAAAAAAGGAACGAAAGCAGGACACACACTTTTAGGTTGTGTAGAGAAGACGTAAAATAACACAGCTCAAGGAGCAGCTGAGTCGGGGCAGAATCCTTCAAAATCTGCCTAGTGATTCCCATGTTTCTAACTTCTCCTCCTATGCTCAGTTCAATTAAATCTCAATTATTCCAACAACCTAAAGGAGGCAGCCGTCCAGGGTGCAGCGGGGGCTGGCCGGGCGGAGCCAGCACCTGCAGGAGGCAGGAGGAAGGGGGACACCCCTGTGTGATCTCCCTGTGCTCCGAACGCCCGCGGCACTCCCAGCCTACACCGCACCATTTAGCTCTAATTACACGCTCAG
>NC_044306.2:14402624-14515547 GCF_007474595.2 Lynx canadensis | reverse complement strand
CACGGATCTTGTCACCACACGTCCTCACATCCCTTCTACCTGCTTTGGTTCCCCGGTTGCACCGCTGGGGTGAAGCACAAAATCCGGCAGAAATACAAAGGTCCTCTTCAGCCTGGAACACTTGGCTCAGTTCCGTCCCCGCCCTGACTCGCGACCTCTCTGCTGTGGCCATCTGCAACAACCGTTTCCGGTCCACCATTGGCCGGGTTTGGATTTCCTGAGGATCCGTCCTGCATAACCTGAAGGTTGTTAGAAGGTGGGTGGCCCAGAAGAGCGGAAGGGACACTTGACAAACGGTCTCATTCCGCGGGACTCAACCCGCGGAAACAACTTCGTGAGAGTTATTCGACAGCACCCCGCCAGCTTCATCGTCACAAAATGGAGTGTGACACTGTTGGATCGTTCTGGACCTGAGCGCTCTGCTGAGGAACCCGGAAGAGGGACCTCATACGTCCCATAAACACGGACCCGGCTGCGAAGCACAGAAGCTCCCATGAAGTCAAAAAGAGACTTTGGCCCTTTAGCCTGGACTTGACTTTTTGCAGGCAGTTATTAGATGCAGCAAAATGAACTTTAGCTAAATTGTAGAAGATTATTAAGAATTAAACTCATCACTGTTACAGCTCACTGGACCATATCCACCACAAGGGAGAAATTTTAGGTACCCTGTCAGGGCAGGTTATCTAAATCTGGCAGCAAATTAGCAAAATAGTCTTAATAAAGGACTAATTAATCTGCCAAAGTCATTTAAGATTAAAAGGAGACAGTATGGCAAAGCAGAAAAGCTGAAAGTAACTGAAACTGTCATGTCTGGTCTGCAGAGGTGCAATTAAATTTTTTTTAACATTTTTTATCTTATTTTGTTGAGAGACAGAAAGAGAGCACGAGCAGGGGAAGGGCAGAGAGAGAGGGGGGCTCAGAATCCGAAGCAGGCTCCAGGCTCTGAGCTGTCAGCACAGAGCCCGATGTGGGGGTTCAAACCCACACACACGAGATCATGACCCCAGCCGAAGTGAGATGCTCAACCAACTGAGCCACCCAGGGGCCCCTGCAGAGGTACAATTAAAAGGAGGTATTATAGGGGCGCCTGGGTGGCGCAGTCGGTTAAGCGTCCGACTTCAGCCAGGACACCATCTCGCGGTCCGTGAGTTCGAGCCCCGCGTCAGGCTCTGGGTGGATGGCTCGGAGCCTGGAGCCTGTTTCCGATTCTGTGTCTCCCTCTCTCTCTGCCCCTCCCCCGTTCATGCTCTGTCTCTCTCTGTCCCAAAAATAAATAAAAACGTTGAAAAAAAAATTAAAAAAAAAAAAAGGAGGTATTATTATCCCTTACATATATATATGTAAGGATATTAATGCATGAAGTTGACATTGCCTTCATTTTAATTGAGGAATGACGCGGGGAAAAAATATAGTGACAATACAGGTAAGAATCAAGTAATGGGCTACTAAAGACCTGTAGAATCTAGTTTTCTGGAGTTTAAAAAAAAAGTGCATGATTTCTTACACCCCTTATATACAGTGATGTAAGCCGATTCAATGTCAGCATGGATGGGAGCGATAGGTGCAGCCGCAGCTTTCAAAAGCAAACAGAAACCACCAAGCTCCAGAATTGCTAGACTTGGCTCTGAGAGAGGACCAGGGGCCAGGGAGGATTTGGGCAGAGCAGTGAGGAAACACGCAGAGCACAGACTCAGAGGCGCTCGGGCCCAGAGAGAAAGTGGCAAAGAACTGGGTTAACAAAACGTATTAAACTCTCTTCTCCTTTACCACACGGTATAGTTTTCATAGGGTAGTACATGAATTCTTGGCCGCACCACCAGATTCCAACCATATGACAATACATCCAACCCATTTCTAGACCACCCTTTGCCCCGTAATGTAAGTCTGACATTCACAAAACACTCAGAAAACCTCTTCTAAATTCTCCAGCAGGGTCATCAAAAACTAACTTTCATGATCCACACGATCATTAGCGTTTTCAGGAACCGGGTGACCACCTGCTTCCTGACAGAGGCTGCATTTGGCAGTGTGAGCAAAGCAAGGTTCCAAGTTCAAGGCAGACCCGGGGGGCAGAAATGAGCACCGGCAAAGGAGCCAAGCTTCTGTCCTGTCAAACTTTTCCTTACGCTTGTACAATCGTGGGTGTGTTTTTTACAGGACAACCTTTTTAACCTTCTATATCCTGCCTCTCCCGGAGACCTCTGGCAGCAAACAACTCCCACCGGAATCCTCCACTGCCCACCCCTCCCCCAGAAAGAAGAAGCCAACACCCTCCAACCCAGCTGTTCAGGCCTAAAAGTCAGCCCAGCGTTTGGGCATCTTACACGAAGAGGGCCTGACTCAGAATCCCATGATCCTCCTAAGGCTGGCCTAGGAGTGATGTAAACAGGAGAAGGTACAATTTCTAAACTCAAAACAACTTATTTTTTTTTAATATTCATTTACTGATTTTGAGAGAGAGAGAGAGCATGTGCAGGGGAGGGGCAGAGAGAGACAGAATCCCAAGCAGGCTCCATGCTGTCAAGACAGAGCCCGATGTGGGGCTCGAACTCACAAACTGTGCGATCATGTCCTGAGCCAAAATCAAGAGCCAGATGCTTAACTGACTGAGCCTCCCAGGTGCCCTAAACTGAGAACAATTTAATTACATGCAGCTGACAAAACAAAACAAAACAAAAAACAAAATTCTAAAAACACAGAACTGCCTGTTACAACCACCTTTTAAAACATTTTGCATAGTTTTCTTAGTTAATAGTCCCCTATTACCGTGACTTTCCCAAATGTGTTCATCGTGGATCAGGTGACACTGAAACCATGACAAATTTCCTATTCTTGGAGGAGGACACTTAATTATTGCTTTTCAGGTGTGAGTGAAGCTCGTGACTAATTTCTTTTCATTGTGCCACCGCCCTGTGATGAAAGATCTATTTTCCACTCCAGCTAAGTTCAACCAACAGGTATGCCCTATATATACCACCCTCAAATACGCTCAGCTAAACTCCACTTGAGGAATGACAAATGGCCAGGCCACACCAGCTCTGCACACATTGAGAGAGCAGGGTCAAAAATGAAGCCAGCCCCAAGGTGGTCAAGTACCTTCATAACTGCTTCTGTCAACCCCTGGCATTTAGGCCTCCCCTAGACATCTTCTTTTCTCCCCAAGGACAAAGAATACCACTCTAGCCCTGCGGAATTTAGAAAACAATGTCATCACCCATAGTAGTAATCTCTCAGCGCATCTAGAATGTACTCCAGCCAACTGAGAATTTAATAAACCACATCTGCTTGCAGACCTGAGCTGAGATCAAGAGTCTGATGCTTAATCGAATGAGCCACCCAGGCAACCCAGGAGGAAAGTCTTTTAATTATAGTCAGAACATTAAAATTCTCTACCATGTGCACCAAAAACAAACTGGCATTAAGACAAATAAGAATGCGCCAGGTGACCCAAAATACTGGATTAGAAACAGAGTGAGATTAGTTCTTCTCACACAGACATTGGAAATAGCACCATCTCCCTGTGGCACGGTGCCCAGAATCAGGTAAAAATCCACCGACAGCCCAGAAATGGTCCCAGTCAGCACCACTCTAGCAACAGTGGGAAAAGCAATAAAAAGGACTTGCCAATCCCATCCATATCGCTCATAATTGCATGATCAAGTGCATATTAATTGTGCAGGTACACAAGCACAATCATGCCCATCTCCAAGACTAACTAAGAAAATATGAAAACACCTCACACTGCTCTGACACACAGCAGGTGCTCAATAATTGCTCACTTGTCTTCTTATCTCTTTGGGAGTATAAATTCCTCAGCCCACAGAGAAGAATGACTCTGTTTCATTTTCAACAGGAAACAGAAGATCTGTTTATAAAGTGCATTACAATTAGAATTTGTTATGTGTTTCTGGTTGCAAGTAACAGACACCCCAAGTCAAACTGCTTTAAAATTACGCAAATTTATTGGTTCATTTTACGTGAACTCCAGGGGAAGGGTTGTAATCAGGAGGGGCACAGCCAAGTGGCTCAGAGACCAACGTCCATATAAAATTTAAAATGTGTACTGTTGGGGGGCCTGGGTGGCTCAGTCGGTTAAGCATCCGACTTTGGCTCAGGTCATGATCTCACGGTTTGCGAGTTTAAGCCCTGTGTCAGGCTCTGTGCTGACAGCTCGAAGCCTGGAGCCTGCTTCAGAGTCTGTGTCTCCCTCTCTCTCTGCCCCTCTCCCACTCACGCTCTGTCTCTCTCTCAAAAATAAACACTAAAAATGTTTTTAATAAAAAATAAAAATAAAATGTGTATTGTTACTTACCCTAGTGACTTATAATATAACATAAAAACACAAGAGAATGAGGAATAATAAATAACCTTCTCGCTTACAAAAAATTTCTATCTATAAACAATTCTCTAGTTCTATGTTGTACTGGTGAGTTCTTGAGGTTAGAAAGATCTACCATAGGGGGAAAGACAATAAAATGACAATGGACTACAAGTTTTAACAGAGAAGAAAACAGGTTTTTTCCGTGTTTCCGCCTCTTTCCTATCTGCTACCACTGCAACTCACAATCTCACGGCAGCCTTAAGGCACACTGAATACAAAGATTAGTATTTTTAATATTTCAAAAACAAGAACTTGTAGGCTTGAAGTTAAATTCAAAGCACAGCAGATGGACCCAAAGAGCTCACCCCAAATTCCAGTGGTTTCATGATTCACTTTCAAAAATAACTTTTAATGAGTATGAAAAATTACTGACATGCATCAAATATAAGATCTCTAACCAAAGAAAAACATAATAGATTTAAAAAAACTGAATACCATCTCTTTAGACAGGAAAAAAAAGTTTGTTTCTAAAATCTCTGGTTTCTTAGTGCTAGCTAGCAGAATATCTGTGGAGGAAATTAGTCGACTTTATAAATACTATATAAAACAGCCGAAATAAGCAAATCGCTGTTCTAATCTCCTGGTTGGCACTAAAGTCAAGTTGCTTTCTCTCATATGCCTGTTTCAGCTTAAATCTACTTGATGAAACTCATATGTCTGTCAGCGGCAGGCTTTTGCAGTAGATTTTTACACTGGGTACATGATTCTCCGTTTAGTTTTTAAAGTGTGGTCTTGGTTAAACACAGAAAAAAATTCCATCAAACTCAAGGTAAATCACAATACTTCGCTTTGAAGTTAGCAAGGTCCCCCAAACTAGAAGATGAATGATTTCAAAGCAAACAGAAATATTTCACAGAATTTCACCTTTCCCGTTCTCTGAATGCTTGCTCATTTGACAAGGCATTTTCCAGTACGTTCGAGCCAGGCTGAACAATAAAAGCGCATATCTAAAAACTTAAATCTGTCACCGCTGGGATTATGCCACTGACATGCACGGATTTACCCCACCACATTTATTAACTTTACAAAAAGACCCTGCTGTTCAGCACATCCTCCAAATTTCTATCGATTTTTTAAAGGGGGGGGGAAAGCCAGCATAATGACTTTCCAGTTGCCACTAAAAGAAGGATCAGGAGGAAAAAGAGAGATGAAGAATGGAATGCAGGAAATATCCAGGTGAGACAAAGTATGATTTTAGGTCCTAAATACTAACCACAAGCCAAACCCACAATATTTTCCTGAGGCTGTTTCTTCCTTCCACCTTCCCTATCTCTGCAAGAGTTCTACTCCTGCATTATTCATCCAAGCTTACAACCTTGGGGGCACGATGAGCCAGTGCCCTCCACCATTTTCTGAAGCCAGGCAGTTACCACGCCAATGGACAGCCCCTTGGAAACACCTTTCATCCTCCTCAAACTGGGCCTTGCAGAATGCAGACACGCGGTAAATATGTGCTGAATGAAGTTGAAGACGTGCAAGTTTTCAGGGACTCTGCTTCAGAAACCATTACGAGAAATAAGCTATCTTTGAATCGTGATTTGAACAAGGGAACTGTAAAGAATGTTTATGTGACCATCACAGACATTTAAACACAAACTGGATAGTCAATATGAAGGAACAACTGATAACATTTCTAAGCGTGATAATGGCACTGCAGTTATCCTTTTATTTAAAAAAAAAAATTTTTTTTTAACGTTTATTTATTTTTGAGACAGACAGAGACACAGCATGAACGGGGGAGGGGCAGAGAGAGAGGGAGACACAGAATCGGAAGCAAGCTCCAGGCTCTGAGCCATCAGCCCAGAGCCCGACACGGGGCTCGAACTCTCGGACCGCGAGATCGTGACCTGAGCCGAAGTCGGACGCTTAACCGACTGAGCCACCCAGGCGCCCCGCAGTTATCCTTTTAAAAAAGGCGTCTTTCAGGGGCACCTGGGTGGCTCAGTTGGTGAAGCATCTGACTTCAGCTCAGGTCGTGATCTCGCAGTTCATGGGTTTGAGCCCCGCACTGGGCTCTGGGCTGACGGCTCGGAGCCTGGAGCCTGCTTCAGGTTCTGTGTCTCCCTCTCTCTCTCTGCCCCTCCCCTGCTTGCACACTCTTTCTCTCTCTCAAAAATAAACATTTTTTAAAAAGGCATCTTTTAGATCTACATACATATGTATTTACAGTGAAATTATATGATGTCTGGGATTTGCTTCAAAATAATCCAAAGTGGAGAGAGGGGTAGGTGGTGGTACAGACGAAACAAGATGGGCCATGTATTGATTATCACTGAAGCTGCGTAAACAGGAAATCATTATACCTTTTCTTCTATTTCTGTAGTATACAATTAACATTTTTCCCAGTAACAGAAGTGCTGCAGAGGCGCCCGGGTGGCTCAGTCAGTTAAGTGTCCGACTCTTGGCTTCGGCTCAGGTCAGGATCTCACGGTTTGTGAGTTCGAGCCCCACGTCATGCCAGGCACTGACATCGCGAAGCCTGCTTGGGATTCTCTCTCTCCCTCTCTCTCTCAAAGTAAATAAATAAACTTAAAAAAGTGTTTCTAAGAATTCTGTAAAAAATAAAACAAATAAAAGTGCTGTAAGAGTACAGAGGTTGCAGCCAAACTTCCTGAGTTCAAATACTGGCTCTGCAACAGAGCAGCTGGGTGACCTTGAGCAAGTTACTTAATCACTCTGTGCCTCGACTTCCTCATCTAGTGTTAATAATAGCGCCTACCTCAGAGCTTGGCGGAGAAGATTACATGAGTAACGCTATATATAATGCCTGGCATATCACAGATACTTTATAAATTTACTATTGCTATTATTACCATTACTGCTACCATGACTACTCTTTGCATTACGATTACCTAGTGAACCATAAGCTCCGTGCTGAGACTTGAGAGGAACATAAGGCACAGTCTTTCTCTGTTGAGGGTCTTTTGGTCCAGCTGGGGATTCAGGACACATCAGGAAAAGCAGGAGAAACAACACTTACCTAACATATCCAGTGTACTAAGCACTGAGCTAAGTCCCTTCCCGGGAAGCATCTCATCTACACCCCACCACGCTCTGTGGGGCGGGTTCTGCAGCCAGGAAAAGTGGACTTGAGAGGGAAGAAGTGACCTGCCCAGGGTCACAGGGCTCGCTGATTCAAAGCCCTCACTCTGTCGACAGGCTGGTTGGTGGCTTACCCTTCATCATAATTAAGTAGTGTAAGTAACAACATACATTTTATTTTATTTTTATTTTTTATTAAAAACATTTTTTTTAATTTTTTTTTCAACGTTTATTTATTTTTGGGACAGAGAGAGACAGAGCATGAACGGGGGAGGGGCAGAGAGAGAGGGAGACACAGAATCGGAAACAGGCTCCAGGCTCTGAGCCATCAGCCCAGAGCCTGACGCGGGGCTCGAACTCACGGACCGTGAGATCGTCACCTGGCTGAAGTCGGACGCTCAACCAACTGCGCCACCCAGGCGCCCCTTAAAAACATTTTTAATGTTTATTTTTGAGAGAGAGACAGAGCGTGAGTGGAGAGGGGCAGAGAGAGAGGGAGAGACATAATCTGAAGCAGGCTCCAGGCTTCGAGCTGTCAGCACAGAGCCTGACACAGGGCTTAAACTCACAAACCGTGAGATTTTGACCTGAGCCAAAGTCGGATGCTTAACCGACTGAGCCACCCAGGCCCCCCAACAGTACACATTTTAAATTTTATATGGACGTTGGTCTCTGAGCCACTTGGCTGTGCCCCTCTTGATTACAACCCTTCCCCTGGAGTTCACATAAAATGAGCCAGGGAGGTCTCCACTACTCAGCTGGGGAGGCCACGGCAGAAGGTTCTGCAGGAAGAGGAACGAGGAGCTGTGCCCCCAAGGCCACTAACGGGGACAAGGAGGCCTTTGAGCCAGAGGAATGAGATGGACTCCGAGGTATGCCCTGGGCTCAGTGACAGGCACAGGCTCGCTGAAGAGAACAGTGAGGACAAGGCTAGAGGAAGCAGCTGAGGGCCTGAATGGAAAAGCAAAGAACAAAACCTGAGAACCGAACATTGACCAACTGGCTCACTTTTCTCAAGGGTGGTCATCAGATCCACTGCTCTAGAATCATCTGGGATGCAAAATAAAAATGCAGATTCCCAGGCCCGCTCCTGGCCTACTGATTCCAGAGCTGGCGGGGGTAGGGGTCGGGAGGTACCCCAGGAATCTCTATTTTTTTTTTTTTTTTTTTTTTTTTTTAAATTTTTTTTTTTCCTTCAACGTTTATTTATTTTTGGGACAGAGAGAGACAGAGCGTGAACGGGGGAGGGGCAGAGAGAGAGGGAGACACAGAATCGGAAACAGGCTCCAGGCTCCGAGCCATCAGCCCAGAGCCTGACGCGGGGCTCGAACTCACGGACCGCGAGATCGTGACCTGGCTGAAGTCGGACGCTTAACCGACTGTGCCACCCAGGCGCCCCATGGAATCTCTATTTTTAATATGTTCCCTGGGTGAGTCTGGTATACACTAAAAATTGAGAATTTCCAGGTGAGGCAAACAGGAAACAGAAGAGGAAGAAGCCAAAGGGCTCAGTGACTGAAATGATGTCAATATTCAGCACACACCCGACTGGCCTGTCGTGGCTCCTGCCCTCTGCCCTGCATCTGTCCTCCGATTGCCAGACTAGTCTTCTCCAAACACTGCTTTTATCACACCCGGAGCAGCTTCCCACTGCTTAGGGCATCAAGTCCAAACTCCTCTGCTTGCTTCCCTCCCCAATGACGTCAGGCCCCAAATCCCTCCCAATCTCCGACACTCCTTGACATGCCACTGGGTTTAGACCTCAAGGCCTCCTCAGAGAACAGCAATGGAAGCAAGCACTTGGGATTTACAGGGAGGCCCAGGGAGGAAGGGGATAGGAGGGGTGGCAACCTCCAACCCATGCCTTTGCAAATGAAGGCCTCTATCTGGCGCCAACTCTGCCCCCCCTGAGGCTGCATACAGCCCTGGGGTGAGGGCTCCCCTCCATTCTAAGACGGTGTGGATGCCCAGTGCAAGCACAGCTCACTGACACACAGATGCTCGGAGACGCCAGGGTTGACCTCTGCCAGCCCCAACACAAGCTTGACACAGGTAGAGGGATGAATCAGCTTCTGATGGCCCCCTAGACCTGCCTTGTTCCCTCCTGCTTCAGAGGCCTTGGGGCAAGCTTCTTCTCCCACCTTAGAACGTTCCCTCTCTTTCTCACCCGCAGCCTCGCCACCTCCTCCGTGAATAATTAACTCAGGATCTTCAAAGCACAACAAGTTGCGAGAATGTCCCAGCTACCTTGGACTCCCCACCACTGACCTGCTGACACCATGGAGTCCTCCCGGACCACCAGTTCAACTCTGCCTCTTTGATAGTATCCTCCTTAGTCTCTAAGAACCAAGGATCGGCCACCTCATTGCTCCCCCTGTCCCCAAGCCTAAGACCATACGAGGAGAAAGGGGACGTGGCAGGCATTCTGGATGTACAGGCCAGGAAGAAAGCCAACTTGGAATCCCACACTCAGAAAGGTAAGGGTCATATAGTCTAGCTATACTGATCTATCCGCTTCCATGAACCCATGGAGCTTGCCCAGCAACGAACGCTTTGGCTCTTCACCAGCAGCCAGTCTACTATTCCGTGTGCTCCCAGTGGAGCCAGGAGCCCCTAGAGCTGGGGCCAAATACATGGTGACTTTACTTCTCCTAATGGCGCTTAGTACCTGTGTATTGATTAATATGCATGAAACAAATGCTCAGTTGCTTAAAATACTGTTATTTTTTATTTTTTTTAATGTTTATTTACTTTTGAGACAGAGACGGAAGACAGAGAGAGAGAGAGAGAGAGAGCATGAGCAGGGAAGGAGCAGAGAGAGACAGAGACACAGAATCCGAAGCAGGATCCAGGCTCTGAACCGTCAGCACAGAGCCCGACGCGGGGCTCGAATTCACGAACCGCGAGATCATGACCTGAGCTGAAGTTGGACACTTAACCGACTGAGCCACCCAGGCGCCCCAAAATACTGTTATTTTTAAAATAGGTACATTTTTCTCTCTTTGCTTCCCTCTCAAGTTTAGCCCACAAGTCAAATAAAAGAAGTTTTTGTTAACTAGCTTATCAAGAAGAACTTTTTTTTAACACTCACACAATATAATACTTTTGTGGTTGTTTACTTGAGAAGCTGTTGAAGTTTTTTTTTTTTTTTTAAGTTTATTTACTTACTTTGAGAGAAAGAGGGAGACCGTGTGGGGGAGGAGGGGGAGGAGGAGGAGGAGAGGGAGAGAGAGAGAGAGAGAGAGAGAGAGAGAGAGAATCCCAAGAACTCTCTGTGCAGAGCCCAACACAGGACTCAAACCCACAAACCATGAGATCATGACCTGAGCCGAGATCAAGAGTCAGACAGGGCTACCCAGGCGCCCTGAGAAGCTGTTAAAGTTTAACAAGATGGTTGGAGGTGCCATGTAACTCTCTCTAGTATGTTTTTCATATTAGGTGTAACTGAAATGTATCTAAAGAAATTACCCAAGGCCCATGCCTAGGAAAATAAACTAGGCTTAAAATGAAAGTAGAACGTAGGTGAGAAATAATGCATATTAAAATATGGGGAATCTCGGGAATAATAAAAATATTTTATGAGCTTTGTGACGCAGGGAAAAAAACCGTCAAGCTTAATATAACAGTATCCCTGTTTAAATTCTCCTATTCTGGCCAGTCGAAATTTATCACGAGATTGTTTTAATCCCGAAGTTATTTTCAAGTAGGTAACAGCTTATGGGATGAACTAAACAAAACCATTACATAAAACTGTCAAGCTGCTTTAACACTTCATGACTTCTCAAGTTTGCAAGAACACAGCAAAATGTACCCTGTTAAAAACCACCTCTCGTGGAAAGCACGGTAGCCGATTTTACAAGACACATGGCTATACACGCCTGCATATCTGGGGAAAAGATCGAAACCCGAGGCTGCATTTGAAGGACGAGGTTGTATTGTTGTTGTATCTTTTTTTAACATACAGTATACACCGACTTTACGACAGTTAACACGTGCCAAAGAACAAACTCGTTGCCCCGGAGCATTTACAGTCTGGAGGCACCAATGGAAAGAGCCAAGTAAAAACCCCGGGAAAGTTGTGGAAGTCACTGGAATTGAAAGCCCTGCTCATCAGGCAAGTTTTCATTCCTGTCGAAGCTGACCACCCCCTCCACGGACTTGAGGGGCAGTAAACACCTTTGGGAATGGCTATCTCTTGGGTTTGTTCATCTACTTCTGGCCAGCCGTGGCCTCCTGATAATAGAGTGCTAAAAAGAAAGAGGACCTTTATGAGATTATTGTGGTAAAACGTATACTGGAGGAAAAGTTGGTTGAATAAGCTTTGAAGAGCGCCCGGAGGCTCCAGGAGAACAAAAATGACCAGGTTGGAAGCAGGGGAGCGTGGGAGCAGGGGTGCACCCAGGGGGAGGCCCCACGGGGGAACGCTGGGCTGTGGAGCGAGCAGGGCCAGGGTCTCAGTACTGCCACTCTTTATCTGCCGGACAGCGGAGAGGACATCCTCTCTGAATGTCAGCCTCTTGTAAGATGGAGATGGGAAGCACCTCACCGGGTTTCGACTATAGATGAAATACAGTAACGTACACACACGGGCTGCTTCCGAGTCTAACATACGGCATGTATACAATCAATAACAGCTTTTTTCAACCTCATTCTTAAGCAACAGTGGGGTCTGCCATCTCCACAAGGGCACAGGAATCCCCTCCAGGCTCACAGTGTGTGGGGGTTGACCCTCCCGGGCCACAGGTGGAAAAGCCATTTCACTACCAGCACGTGGGTGCCAAAGACACTCTCGTCCGGAGCCTGAAAGCCTGCCGGGGACAGGGACGGAAGGGAGTCTGAGGAGGACAAAGCTGAGAGCTCTGGACCTGGTTCTGGGACACCCTGGCTGTGAGACGCTACACAAATCAGATCTTCCCGCACTTCTGTTTCCTGTTGAGTGAAGGGCGGGCTGTCACACAATGAATCCTAAGGTCCTGTCCCGATCTAATATCCTAGGCCCCACCTCTGTGACCTAGACCTCCAGCCTACTCAACAACAGACCCCTGAGACAAGGGTCCAGTCAAGCCTGACAGGGACAGCTGTGGAGGTGGGGGCTGCCTGAGAGAGCAGGGGGCCCCCTTCCCTCTAGTCACGGCCTGGACGGGCTCCACGAGGCGCCCCGGGGGTGGGAGGGGGACTGGTACTTTCCAGCAGCGAAACTGGTACTTCCTGGCACTGCAGACCTCACCACCGTGACCTACCTGCCTAGCAGCCTCCCTGAGCAGCCCCAAGCCCAGCACCTGTGACATCAGAGCAAGGAACCTAGAAAGGGCTGAAGCTGGGACCTGTGACCTTGAAAGCAAGGAGCCGGGCCACCCTCAACGCTCTTCAGAGTCCTGCGTGAAATGTCCAGAAAGAAGAGAATCACCATTTCTGAACAGATGAAGTCTGCTGTGCTCCGGCATGAATAATACTGTGCAACGCTCTCGTGTGTACTTTGTATAAAAGCCCTTCTACCTGCCGGCACAGGTTTCTGCCTATTACAACACACAGGAAAATGGAGCCATTATCTGCATTCCGTGAAGCACCATATGGTTACACGTGGGCTTCCGGCCAAGGGAGGGTTCTAACCAAGCCTCTGTGTACGATTCAAAACCAAAATAAAGTTGTCACACTATACTGGATTAGTGTCAGAAAGGAGGGCCAGGAAGTCAACAGAGCCGTGAGCAGAAAAAAAAAACAACTCTCCTTGGCTTCATTTTTTTTTATATTTCTCGTTTCAGGGCTACCTGGATCTTCTCAAAAACCACCATTGGAATCAGCCCAATTTTACTCTACCAGCAGCCTGCTATTCAACCAGCCCGCTTTGAAACCAGGTATGAAACATTCAACCCTTGGCAAGATACGGAACCCAAAAACACACTGTTGTGCATAAACATGCAAACAGATCAAAAAACAAATAAACAAACAAGAAAGAAAAAAAGAATAAACGGCTACATTTATATTTTTTACTTCCTTCAATCCTCCAGGAGAACAGTGACTCGTCACCCCAGATTACGTAGAGTTCTTGACTTCACATCCAGGTTTATCACCCGACAAAGGCTTACCTGCACCAAACCCAGAGAGCAAGGTGGCCGGCTTGCGGTATCCCAAAGCCTTCCCACACGGGGCAGGAAAGGGTGCTGGGATAAGGCACCGTGACCCTCCTCCTTACTAGATACGACCCTAATAATTGGGACTAATGGTTAAAAAAAAAAAAGTGAGGGACATGATAAACAGTCAGGTGTCAGTCTCCTGGACAGAGAACATTGTTTTAGTAACAAAATAAAAATAACCTGGAGTTTTCAGATTTTATTCGCTGTGCAACTGGGAAACACCTCAAAAACAGATTAATGAGGGAAGTATGCAAATCATTTTTAACCGCTAATATGGAGTGGGGTATAACTTTAATTCTGATACGTACTAATGCCACAGGCTGCATTCTCTAAGCACTCCTAATCTCAACTACATTGTAAAACTATTTCTATTAAAAATGAGAACAAACTGAGGGTTGATGGGGGGTGGGAGGGAGGGGAGGGTGGGTGATGGGTACTGAGGAGGGCACCTTTTGGGATGAGCACTGGGTGCTGAATGTAAACCAATTTGACAATAAACTTCATATATTGAAAAATTAAAAAAAATTAAAAAAAACTATTTCTAGAATATTTGCTCACTCTATTTAAGAGCATGAACTTCACACCTTCTCTTCCAGGGACAGTTCACCTGAGGGGCGGGGCAGGGGGGGGTGGAGGGGAAGAAAAACAAAACACAACGCAAAAACTAGCAAGTGCAACGGGGGTCAGAAGTTTATCTCCCACTTGTGCTCTACCATGGCCAAGCTTTCTCAACCACACCTCCTTTTGGTAAATGGAAAAAAATCTCATGTTCTCTTTGAATTGTACTGGACGTTTCAAAATTAATTTGATCAATGAACAATGTCAAGGCAACGATATTTTTGAAGAAAAATATTTAGAGTAACCTTGAAATATACATATTTTTCTCCATCCCACAATGTTTTTAAAGACCGAGGAGGATGCTTGCTCACCGAAAGGACAATGAGAGTCGCTGCCTCATCAAAGCGTTCTGCTTGCCTTCAGACGCAGAAGTGAAAGAGAAAACCAGCCCAGCTAACGCATGCAAATGAAAGAAATAACATCACACCTGGAAAAGCTTGTTTTAGTACAGATAAGGAGATCACCGCAGGGATATATAAACTATGTTGACACCTGTATCAAATCTCTTTTCCAAAACTCCTCTTGGAGTGTTCTTTTCAAGAACATCAGCGAGGAAAAGCTCTCGCCTCCAAAGAAAATTGACTTTCCACCAGTGATGGATTCACCAGTGATGGATTCACCCAGCAGACAGAGTAAATGTGATGTCACTTCTTGAAAATCACTCCTGGGCGGGGAGTGGGGGGTGGGGGGCACCTGGGTGGCTCAGTGGCTCAGTCGGGTAAGCGTCCGACTTTGGCTCAGGTCAGGATCTCGCAGTTGTGAGTTCCAGCCCCACGTCGGGCTCCGTGCTGACAGCTCAGAGCCTGGAGCCTGCTTGGGATTCTGTGTCTCCCTCTCTCTCTGCCCCTCCTCCACTCATGCTCTCTCTCTCTCTCTCTCTCTCTCTCAAAAATAGATAACCACTTAAAAAAATTTTAATAAAAAAAAAACTTTCAGTCTTTGTGGATTTCTGATTATCTACCTATTCCAGTTCCATCTAATCTCTTGTGCAGAAGAAAAGTCAGTGCTCCGAGGAAGAAAAAACTTTGCCACTTTTCAAATAAGGTTTTCACAACTAAGGCTAAATGACATCATCACTCAGCTTTTAAAAATATAGACGCTATGCAACTTATTCTTTACAATATGCATTCATGAATCCATACATGATTTATAGCTCCTGCAATTGTAATTCACCCAGAAATTCTGGAGACTGTTTGGCCAGGCCTTTAAAGGAAGATGTTGAACTTGCACACTGGAGCCTGAGGCTACGCCAGGCATCCAATCAAGTAAGCAAATTTTCTCATTTCATGGATCCTAATAAATACAAAAATATAATTTTGTGAACATTTCCTTTTTAGGATATGTGCATATGATTTGTCCAATTCTGACATCTTTCTCTGTCCTCCTAAAAAAACAGAAACTTGCCAGCATTGTTTCCATGTTTTTTTTTTACAAATGTTTCTTTTTGAGAGAGAGAGAGAGCGTGAGCATGAGCAGGGGAAGGGTAGAGAGAGAGGGAGACCAAATATCCTACGCAGGCTTGAGCAATCAGCACAGAGCCCAACACGGGGCTCGAACTCACAAACCCGTGAGATTGGGACCTGAGCTGAAGTCTGACAGTTAATCCACTGAGCCACCAGGTGTCCTGGCATTGCTTTCATCTGATTTAAGGTGCCACATGGTTATTCCTTTCTTAAGGTGACCCAACATGGCAATGTGCAGTGTCACAGACACCCCATGAAAAAGGCCCTGTGTCAACCTCCCTGACACTAGGGTCACATGGTTGCATGTTAACAATAAAGTCCATTATTTCCTGTAATTATGATCTCATTTCACACCCCTTCCTCCAAACTATGAGAAAAAGAACTCTTTTCCCTCTGCTTGACAACAAAAATATTCCGTGATCATAGTCTCCCTTGCTCGTCAAAGAGCCAAACAGACCAGTTTCTCTGGGGCTTTGTCTAATCATCCAATTTATTTATTTTCTTTTTTTCGTTAAAATATAATTATTATACCACCTAAGTTATTTTTTAAATCTATAGTCTAAGTCCTATTTCCTAAGGCACTGTTACAACACAAACAAATTTAACATATGCTGTTAACTGCAATCATCATTAGACTGATCTATTTTGTAATATCTCATGAAAATTATGTCTCTTTTGGACATCATTCCATTTTCATTTATGTACCCTCAGAATGGACTTTTAAAAAGAAGCAGCATATAATATCCTCCCCCAAAAGAAGAGACTCTTTAAATGAAGTATTTTATTCAATTCTCTTCATTAAGTGTTTATATTCAAAGTAACATCATTTGGGGCGCCTGGGTGGCTCAGTCGGTTGAGCGTCCGACTTCGGCTCAGGTCATCATCTCGCGGATTGTGAGTTTGAGCCCCGCGTTGGGCTCTGTGCTGACAGCTCAGAGCCTGGAGCCTGCTTCAGATTCTGTGTCTCCCTCTCTCTCTGCCCCTAACCCACTCGCATTCTGTCTCTGTCCCTCTCAAGAATAAACATTAAAAAAAAAAAAAAAATTTTTTTTTTAAAAACAAAGTAATATCATTTCTCACAAAAGAAAATCTGAAAAATGGAGGGAAAAAATAAAATCACCCTTAGTCCTGTTACCTAAATTCAACCACTATTAACATTCACAAATCAATAGTGTATTTTTATATACAAACAGTGGAATTTGCAGAGGGTCTTAAATGCTGGCCATCAACTGGCCACAGAACCCACCTTGTGTATTAGAAATACAGGCTCCAAGGGGCGCCTGGGTGGCGCAGTCGGTTAAGCGTCCGGCTTCAGCCAGGTCACGATCTCGCGGTCCGAGAGTTCGAGCCCCGCGTCGGGCTCTGGGCTGATGGCTCGGAGCCTGGAGCCTGTTTCCGATTCTGTGTCTCCCTCTCTCTCTGCCCCACCCCCGTTCATGCTCTGTCTCTCTCTGTCCCAAAAATAAATAAAAAACGTTGAAAAAAATTAAAAAAAAAAAAATAGAAATACAGGCTCCTATGGGGCAGGGTGCCTGGGTGGCTCAGTCGGTTAAGCGTCCAACTTTAGCTCAGGTCATGATCTCACGGTTTGCGAGTTCCAGCCCCGTGTTGGGCTCTGTGTTGACAGCTCAGAGCCTGGAGCCTGCTTCGGATTCTGTGTCTCCCCCTCTCTTTGTCCCTCCCACGTTCATGCTCTTTCTCTCTCTCTCAATAATAAATAAATGTTAAAAAAAAATTTTTTTTTAAAGAAATATGGCCTTCTGGCAGTCTGACTGGTGGCCCAGGAGAGCTGGAGTAAGCCAGTCAGGATTTATTCATTTATTAATTCATGTATTTATTTAAAGTCCCACGATGATCCTGATGCACAGTCAACTCTGTGAATCACCAGTTTCAAGCACACATTTTGATCCCACAGACCTGGGCCCAGACCCGGTCCCATCACTGAATAAGGCTGAGCAAAGGTATCCAACCTCTCAAAGCTCAGTTCCTCATCCACAAAATGGGTACACGAAGAGCCATTTATAAAAATTCAATGAAGGGGAGCCTGGGTGCCTCAGCCAGTTAAGTAACTGCCTCTTGATTTCAGCTCAGGTCATGATCTCACGGTCATGGGATCGAGCCCCTAGTTGGGCTCCACACTGGGCATGGAACCTGCTTGAGATTCTCTGTCTCTCCCTCTGTCCCCCACTCACACTCGCTCACTTTCTCTCTCTCAAAAAAAAAAAAAAAAATTCAATGAGAAAATATACTTGGCACAGTGCTCAAAACATAATCATTATTCAGTACATAATATTTATGGTTATTCTTTCCCATTTTTTCCTATGCATCTGGTTTGAGATTTTGTTCTGATTTGTATTGCTATGAAATAACACACATGCTTCAAGTAAACTATGTATCGTAAGAATTTTTCCATGTGGTTTCATAACCATCATAGTCACTTTAATGACTACATAGTATTCACCCAGTAGACAGGACTATAATTTACTCTGTACTCATGATATTTGGGTTACTTACAATCCTTCTTTCTTAAAAATTATATAATGAGGGGCACCTGGGTGGCTCAGTCGGTTAAGCATCCAACTTCAGCTCAGGTCATTATCTCAGTGTGAGTTCGAGCCCCACATCAGGTTTTATGTTGACGGTGCTAAGTTTGCTTGGGATTCTCTGCCTCTCCCGCACTCACACACATGCTCTCTCTCTCTCTCAAAATAAGTAAATAAATAAACTTCAAAAAAATTGTACAATGAATAGCTTCCTACATATAGCTCTCTATATTCTGGATTACTATCTTAGATGTAGTCCTAAATGTAGAATTACTACATCAAACTATATGAGTATTTAGATGGCTTTTCAATACATATTGAGAAGATGCTTTCCAAAAACATTTTTTTCAATTTACAATACCACTGTCAATATATTAAGGTATCAGACTTATCTTGCCTTTACCAGACCTGAGTTGTTTTTTTCCCAATGTTAATATGTATAAAAAGATGAACTGAGACACGTCACATTTTTAAAAATTTATCTGAGAAAACAATTCCAATTGGGCACTACCAAAACCAAAAAGTGATTGGGGGTCTCCCTGATGGGAGGCTAGAGCAGAAATATTTATAAAGAAGACCTGGAAGCAAAGCCAAGAAATTATTTAATTGGCCACAATTTAAATGTTTGCCTTACTTGGGAAAATTGATTCAGCTGTTATGACAGTTGTTGAGTTCCGTTTTCTCAGATTCAAGAAAATCTAGTTGACGTGTTTCATGGTCCACGAGTTTGAGCCCCGGGTCAGGCTCTGGGCTGACAGCTCAGAGCCTGGAGCCTGCTTCAGATTCTATATCTCTCTCTCTTTTTGCCTCTCTCTCTCTCTCTCTCTCTCTGTCTCTCTCAAAAATAAATAAACGTTGAAAAATTGTAAAAAAAAAAAAGTTTCAAACAACAGCAAACATAGTTACTACAGTACATTTAATGGTTCAATATATCTAAAATACTCTTCACATTGAGTTAAAATTCAAACTCTAACTACATCTTGCTTTATTATAAAACACACACTAAAACAGAAGGATACAAAAGATTAAAAAGAAAAAGGTGGCGGTGATATGCCAAGCAAAATGGAGACGTGGCAATATTAATTCTGGAAAAAGATTTCAAGGTAAAAAGGATGAGAGAGAAATTTGTGTTAAGTGCATATTTACACGAATTATAAATGTACAGGGGCACCTGGGTGGCTCAGTTGGTTAAGTATCTTACTTCAGCTCAGGTCATGATCTCACAGTTCATGAATCTGATCCCCACATGGGGCTCAGTCTTCTTCAAATTCTCTGTCTCTGTCCACCCCCCCTCTCAAAAATAAATATTTAAAATATGTGCATATAAATGTTCATACACTTATATGCATATGTATAAATATACGATTATATGTACATTCATATGTATATAAAAGAAAAAATTAACAATAGAGATACGTATTGGATATTGAAATATCAAAATATATCAAGTTAAAACTGTTAGTAATAGAGTGAAAGAAATCACACAATTTTGAAGACTTGATATTAGCACAGTTATCATAGTCTTTTGACAAATAAGAGATACAAAAAAATGAGAATACAGAGGAGTTAAACAATATAATATAAATTTAGTAACAAAGTATAACACACACACTTCCTATAAAAAATCCCTTATTTCAAGTTTCTATGGAGCATATAATCTTGAGCTATACTAGGTAACAATAAAAATGTCAGCAGACTTGAAAAAAATACATATTACAGAATAAATATTCAGGCAACTATAAAATAATATGAGAACACAATCACAGCAGTTTAAAAAAAAACTCACAATTTCTACAAGGGAAAAAGGAAAAAGAAACTTTTCCAAGATAGTTACTAGGTCAAAAAGACTGAAAATACTAATTACAGGCTGCTGAAGTGATCACAACGAGAATATCATATATCAAAGCTTACAAGATGTAGCCAAAGCTGTACTCAAAAGCAATTTCACAGCCTTAAAGACTATATTTTAACAATCACACATGTACTATACAAATCATACTACCCAATATAGTCACTCACAGAATCTATATCTCTGTTGTTAATTTTTTTAAAAAAAGAAAAAGTGTTCTGGCACCATATCCAAAAGTAACTGAAATACACTTTATCATATCAAGTTAATTTCTAAGCTAGGAATATTCAAAAGGAATAATTCTTTCAGACCTAAAACTGTTAGTGTAACTTCTTATGCAGAGAATAAAAATACCTGACTAGGAAAATAGAAATAATTGACTACGAGAAGCAAGGTTTTCTTATTAGATTACATAAAAGAGTTGATAATTTGCTTATAGAATCTGAAAACACGAATGCCTTTTCATTCTGGAACCTCAAAAAAAAAGAAGAAGAAAAATAAAACACTGTATACTCACCAGGATAAGCACTGAATAATGTACAGAATTGTAGAATCACTATATTGTACACCTGAAACTCATATGACACTGTATGGGAACTCTGCTGGAATTAAAATTTAAAATTCATAAAATGATAAATAAAATGATAAATAAATAAATACAAACAGTGAAGAACGTGTGATAAATTCTGGCACGTATTCCATTTTAAAACAATTTTCTCAAGACCTTTTACACACTGAACTTTTATTTTTCTAAAAAGGAATACCTCTCACCTGGTAGCAAAGTTGTATCATTAATTACTTCCTAAGGCTCCTGTTTGGTAACACTATGAATATACATTTAACACCTGCCACTATCCTGCCACCATCTCTTGATCCTGCATTTTATTTTATTTTTTACTTTTTTAACATTTATTTATTTTTGAGAGACAGAGAGAGACACACAGCATGAGTGGGGGACGGGCAGAGAGAGAGTGGGAGACACAGAATCCGAAGTAGGGCTTGAACCCATGAACTGCGAGATCATGACCAGAGCTGAAGTCGGACGCTCAACTGACTGAGCCACCCAGATGCCCCTCTTGACCCTGCATTTTAAAGATCAAGACCACAGTACTGTTGTTAGGACCCTGCTTCACCTGTTTGGTGAGATATCGTTGAAGTTTTAAGGACGTTTCGGGATTCATCATACAAATGAGTCTACTTTGTTTAACATTCATAAGAAATTACAGTCCAAGAGAAAACAATTATCAGTGATAGTGAACAAAACCAAAACCTTCGATCAGCAGAAATGACAATCAGTTTCGCTGTACTATTCCACTTCTATGAAGCTCAAAATAGGAGAGAACACGTACGTGGTAAACTTATGAAAGAAAATCAAGGGAGGGAGTAACACATTTCAGGGCAGTTATTATCTCTTGCAGACAGAAGAGGATCCCATGGAAGGAAAGTACAAAAGATACTGCAGTGGTTCTTGTAATACTTTATTCTTAAATTGGATCATGGTTACATATATTTTGTTTTAATATGATTATGTATGTGTGTGTACTTACGTACGTACGTATGTTGTATGCGGAAATTTTTTACGTATACCAGTTTGTGTTTGGAAACTTTCACAAATTTGATGTATTTATCATTTGGGGATCACTGTGCTGATGGCTGTACTGATATGTTCTTTTTTTTTTTTTTTTTTTTTCAATGTTTATTTATTTTTGGGACAGAGAGAGACAGAGCATGAACGGGGGAGGGGCAGAGAGAGAGGGAGACACAGAATTGGAAACAGGCTCCAGGCTCTGAGCCATCAGCCCAGAGCCCGACGCGGGGCTCGAACTCACGGACCGCGAGATCGTGACCTGGCTGAAGTCGGACGCTTAACCGACTGCGCCACCCAGGCGCCCCTGTACTGGTATGTTCTAAGACCACATCCAGATCTGGAGCTATGACATTAGTCACTACTTCATTAAGCTTGCAATTCTCTCTCATTCTGCACCTGTCATGCTTCAGAGTTAAATGGGAATGAGATAGAAATTTCTATCCTGCATCTTTCAAATCTCTGATGTAGTCTTAAATTCTGTGAGCCTCTCCAAAGACACAAGACATTTTATGACTCTTCTATTGGAAGTGGGGAAACCCGGGGCTGCCACGTGGCCCTCTCCATCAAAACTGTCCCTACCGGGTCAGGAAGTCAATCTGGATGGAGATTCTCTCAGTTGCTGAGAACGTCAATTCCAACTCCACTCTCGTGAACTAGGAAGTAGTTGCAGAGTAATCTGACTTTCTACTAAGGTGGACTTGGTTAGGAGCTCCATTTATCCGACAAAGCCAAAGTTCAATAAATTAAAATGGTCTGATTAAAAAGAAAGAAAGAAAAATGGAAACGACAATTGGTTTTAAAAGGGTTGACAGCTCTGGGGCATCTGGGTGGCTCAGTTGCTTAAGCGTCCGACTCTTGGTATCTGCTCAGGTCATGATCCCGCGGTCATGGGATCGAGCCCCAAGTCGGGCTCTGTGCTGACGGCATGGAGCCTGCTTGGGATTCTCTCTCTCTCTCTCTCTCTCTCTCTCTCTCTCTCTCTCTCCCACACACACACACTCTGCTCCTACCCCACTTGTGCTCTCGCCCTCTTGCTCTCTCTCTCTCTCTCTCTCTCTAAATAAATAACATTTAAAAAAAATAAAAAGGTTAGGGCGCCTCGGTGGCTCAGTTGGTTGAGCATCCAACTTGGGCTCGGGTCATGACCTCGAGGTTTGTGATTTAGAGCCCTGCTGGCCTCTCAGAGCCTAGAGTCTGCTTCAGATTCTGTGTCTCCTTGTCTCTCTGCCCCTTCCCTGCTCGTGCTCTGTCTCTCTCTCTCTCAAAAATAAATAAGCATTAAAAAAAATTTTTTTTTTAATAAAAAGGTTGACAGACTCTGGAATCAGATTACTGGGTTGCAATTTGAGATTGCTTGCTCATGCAGAGTTACTCTCTGAACCTCAGTTTTCTCTTCTATAAAATAGAAATAATGTTACCATTACCTCTGTAAGAATTAAATGAGCCCCTGTATTAAAGTGCCTGGAACAATTCCTGACCCACATTAGCAACTCTGGAGTAGAGTCAGTAAACATTTCATAAAATGAAGGAGTATGTGGCATACAGATTGTCTTCTAGAATGCTCCTTCTTCAAGCGTAAGACGAAATGTTGAAGATACACGAAAGAGGAAAAAGATGCCTGAGTAACCCCCAACTATGTGGGAGCATTCAGAGACATGGTTTCTAAAGTACTGATTTCTTTGTTCTATGTTAGTATTTCACAGTCTACTAACTTAAAGCCTCCTTTTTATTTTTTTAAACAAATTAATAACCAGACTCTGATGAAAAGAAAGTGATCAACCCAGACAAACTGTGCCAGTCACAAAGTCCCCTGTAACAAAAAATCATTAATCTCTCCTGAGATTCCGTATTAACTCCAAAGTCAGCAGGCTTTCCAAGGCTTCCGGTGCTGGGCAAGGCCAAAAGGGAATAGGCAGCGGGGAAGGGATGGGTCATCAGAGCCTAGAGGGCAAGAGGTCATCCTGGAGGAAGAAGGTTTGAGGATCTGGGTAAATACGGGACATATAAGGAGATTATGGCATACATAATCAACGAGATCAACAAAAGCTGGCATTTCTTCCCAGAAGGATGGCAGTGTTCATTGAGCTGTATCAGGCTTTCACTGCCTCAGGAGAAGTCTAGAAGCGCCTGGTTTGTTGACCAGAAGCAGAGGTTGAAGGAAAAAAATGGAGGTGAATTGTTCAGACTGCACAATTCTTTTCACACAGGAAGGGGGAAAGCTGTCCTCTGCAGGCCACACACTTGAGCCCGTAGGCCTCCTCCAAGCCTGGGCAAGATGGCAGCCAGGATGCACAGAGCTCAGGGCCCCCCCACCCTGTCAGACAGGGAGAGAAGGCTTCTGAGAGGGGGACCTCGTTCGAAGCAACTCTTTCCAGCCCGAACCGTTCTGCAAGCCCACATAAACCAGACAGTTTCCAATGTTCCCCTGTGATCCCTGTGCCCCGGTTTCTCCTTGTCTTCTGCCTTCTCTCCCCCCTGCATTTTTCACGTGTCGATCTTGGACCTGTATCCTCCTCTCACCACCAACTTCTCCCCTCACACACGCCCCATCCCACGTGGCTCTGGTACAGCTTCTCCAGCTCAAGCCACCCACCCAGGGCCATCACCGAACAGGCAGGAAGTGTTAGGAAACTGAGCTGGAAGGTTGGCGGGTGCGTGACTTTATGAAAAACACGCAGGCTGCACCAAGCTGAAGTCGAAGAGGGAAGGAACTGAGAAGGTGCGCAGGAGTGCCTCCAATCGCCCACAGCTCTCTGGGGCGGATTTGCAGGTGCCTGGGGCTGACAGGTCAGCTCAGAACTGCAGGACTGTGCCAGGAGCAGAACACAGGCTACCGGGGCAAGAGTCAAAGATTTGGGAATATCTGTAAACACATAAAATTTTGTCGCGGGAATCATATCGACCCTTAAGGGGTTAAATGTGTAGACCCTTCTCCCCCTCTTTTCCAGCATGAAGCTGTCAGAAAACTATCTGGGACTTATGAAGGTCACTTTCAAGGGTGGCACAGCAGTGAGGGGAGGGAAGGGGTAGACTGGAATTTCTTAAGATAACATTCCTTAGAGGAGCAGGTGCTGAGCTCTATTGTCCTGTAAATGGATACCTAAGGCGGGGGGCGTGGAATCTTAGTCTCCAGAAAAAATCTGGGGGGGGGGGGGGGAGAAACTACTTAGAAAGGCTGAGATGTAATCATCATCTTTTGTTGCAAAGGTGTGAAAGGAAAAACTGCCCAAACCCTGGGGGGGGTCATGGGAGGAGGGTGTCTGACACAGCACTGGAGGAAGGCTGGCCTGGACAGAAGGAAAACGCTCAGGGACAGCAACTCTCCCCAGGGAGCAACAAAGTGGGAGACTGGCAGCCATCCTTGGAGCCAGCACCCCCTCAGCCCCAAGGCTGACTGTGAACGCACCTGCTGCAATGATCTCGGGTGGTACCAAAATGGAACCCCACCAGAGTGCACCGCACCCCTTAAAGGCACTGGTGATGCCAGGGACCTCCAGATTCATGAGAAGAAGGTTATTTTGGATGACCCGCTAATCAGCCAGCATTCACGCACACCGAGGGACTTTATATGCTTCCCACATGTTTGGTCCTGGGGAAGGGGAAGGGGACATCCTGGTTTCAGGGACAAGTCCTTTTGCATCAACAACAGATGGGCTCTCGCTTTAGAAAACTGTATTTTAGGGCCTTCACAAGAGATGGAAAAAAAAAACCCAGAGGGATGGTATTGTGTTTATTTGCGTCTTAAGAGTCAAAGTGACAGCACAGACGTATGCTTTCATGCTGTTAGCGTCATAAGAACATCTTAGGACCCGGTCTGTTCCACACGGTGCCCACCACCACCTTGTGGACTTTCTCATGAGCTGGGTCTGCCCTCCCAGGAGGGTTGACCTTCAACGCCACCCGCAAAGACTCTGATGGATCCTCTCTACCTAAGTCACCTATCAAATTCTTCAGAGAGTCCTCTAGTTCTGGTCCCTGACAGTGTCCCAGTTTACTGTTCTCTATCAAGAAACTGATTGATATCAAAATATCAAAAGCGCTTTAAACATCCTCTGAGACTAGTGTGATTAAAGTTTATTAAAAAGTTCTTGGCACAGAATCTTCTCAAAGATAAAGTTCCTTCTGTATACGCATATATAGAATACTTATATATTAATGATATTCACAGCTTGGACCTTCCTTCACAATACATCTATTTAACCTCCTCATTCAAGTAAACCAGATCGTTAGTTTCCCCAAGCAAAAGAATGAATGTGATTATACTATCTCCACAGCTATAATACAGAATGGAAGGGTTCAAAACTTGTTTTACAAATGCACACACTGAGAAGAATAATGACAGAGGCACATCTCCAAACTCCCAGCAACTATCGCAAAGCCCATCTCATACACGTGGTGACCACACATCCCTGTGTGAGATATTTTAAGCGGAATGAAACCTTTAAAATTATTTGTAGCAAGTAGTTTGTATACAACAAACCTCTCTGGGTTTTTTTACCCCAAAGCATCTGAGTGCGCTCACTCCAGTACAAAAGACACAGACAGACACCTTTCAGTTTTATGCTCCTTTAGAGGCGCCTGGGTGGCTCAGACGGTTAAGCGTCCGACTTCGGCTCAGGTCATAATCTCACCGTTTGTGGGTTCCAGCCCTGCATCGGACTCTGTGCTGACAGCTCAGAACCTGGAGCCTGCTTTAGAGTCTGTGTCTCCCTCTCTCTCTGCCCCTCCCCTGCTCACGCTCTCTCTCTCAAAAATAAACATTAAAAAATTTAAAAAAGAAAAGAAAAAGAACTCGGGGACACCTAGGTGGCTTAGTCGGTTAGGCGTTTGACTCTTGATTTCGGCTCAGGTCATGATCTCATGGTTCTTGAGATCAAGCCCCTCTCTCTTGGGACTCTCCCTCTTTCCCTGTCTCTCTGTCCCTCCCCCTACCGCCCTTCCCCTGTTCATGCACTCTCTCTCTCAAAGTAAATAAATAAACTTAAAAAAAATTTTTTTTTAAAGAAAAAGAACTTGGTAATAAAGAGGTGGGTGGGGGATGGGCTAGATGGGTGACTGACACTAAGGAGGGTACTTGTGCTGAGCACTGGGTGTTGTATGTAAGTGATGAATCACTGGGTTCTACTCCCGAAACCAACATTACACTACATGTTAACTAACTAGAATTTAAATAAAATTTTGATAAAGAAAGAGAGAGAGAGAAACGAAGGGAGGAAGGGAGGAAGAGAGGGAAGGAGGGAGGGAGGGGAGGGGAGGGGAGGGGAGGAGAAAGAAAGAACTTGGTGATAACCAGCAAATTTACCTCTGAAAGCAAGAGTGGAAAAAAAAAACACATGCTCAAGATCAGAATTAAGCCCTAAGAGGTGAAATCTATAAATCTCTGCCAAGCCTCTCAGTTATCACGGCAAGCCCGAGAGCCTCAGAAGTTCATTCTAAATGCTTTATTACAATGAAACTGACACACCTTCACTGAAAATGTCGTTGAGCCAGAGTGAGGTAATTCATAAAAATATTTTTTATGACTGGCCAGAAATTAATAAAACTTGAAATACATCATCACTCACTGTTTAGACTTCATCCTAAGATTTTAACATGAGAGGTGAGGTTCTCTAAGAGAGAGGCCCAGGAGTGAAACTTTTCTGTACATCCTACAGACCCCAACCCGGCGCTCCCCTCCGTATTTGCAGGATGGGGATGCCTCGTCACCACAGAATAAAATCCCAGGAGGCCCCACATGGCCTGGGGCCCCTCTGACCTCATCTCCTGTCACACCTTCCCTTCTTTGGCCGCCTCCACAAGCCCCCCGCCCCACCTCCCTGGCTCTTTCCGTTCCGCCAACACGTCAAGCAGATTTCCATCTGCTCCTCCATTGTCGCTGGCAGACTGATCATCAGTCAAGCGGACGTGAAACAAGATGTTTGACAGGCAGGCACTCAAGACACCGGTGGGGAGGGGCGCTAGCTTCAGGGCCCAAAGTGAAGAATGTGCCCTGCTTTGCATAAGCCCTGCGGAAAGAGTATTAGGCACACAAAGTAACGAACCCACCTGTTGGGCCCAAAGGGAGCTCAAACATGATGCTCCGATGCAACATCCTGGACCCTGGCACTGATTTCTCTCTTCCGTTGTGTTAAAGAGAAAAGAACGTAGCCACTGCCAACCAAACCAATTGCAACTAGGCCACCTGGCCCCTAAATTGTTGGGAGGGTGTGTGTATTGGGGGCTGGGAAGGAAATTTTGGTCAGGAAAACCTGACCTAAGGGAAGGGAGGGGAGGGGAGGGAAGAGAAGGAAACGAAAGGAAAGGAAAGGAAACCCACTGTCCAAGGGCGCCTGGGTGGCTCAGTCCGTTAAGCGTCTGACTTTGGCTCAGCTCATGATCTCACGGTTCGTGGGTTTGAGCCCCGTGTCGGGCTTTGCGCTGACAGCTCAGGGCCTGGAGCCTGCTTTGGAATCTGTGTCTCCCTCTCTCTCTGCCCCTCCCCCATTCACACTCGGTCCTCTCTGTCTCAAAAGTAAATAAACATTAAAAACAACAATTTTTTTTTAAAGAAAACCCACTGTCTGGACCCAGATCCTAGCTCTTTTGCTTAGGAACTAGGTGTCCTTGGAGAAGTACTTGCCTTTCTGTCCCTCACTTCTTTCATTTGTAAAATGGGTAAAATAATGATACCTAAAGAGGATAATTATCTTAAAGATTAGTTAATAAAATGCTAAGTGAAATAAGACAGAAAAAGCAAAATACTATAGGATTTCACTTACATGTGGAACCTAAACAACAAAACAAACAAACAAACAAAAAGCAGAAGGGGGTCCATGAATACAGAGAACAAATAATGTTTGCCAGAGGGGAGGGGGTGGGGGATGAGCAAAAGGGATGGAGGGGAGAGAGAGACACAGGCTTGCAGGCGAGGAATGAGTAAGTCGCGGGGATGAAAAGTACGTCACAGGGAATACAGCCAATGGTATGGTGAGTGTTGTGTGGTGAGAGATCATAGCTACGTTTGTGATGCACATAGCAAAGCGTATGACTTGTTAAATCACCATGTTGTACACTCGAGACTAATGTAACATTGTGTGTCGAGTATACTTCAATTAAAAAAAAAAAAGATTAGTTAATAAAAATAAAGTACTGGGGCGCCTGGGTGGCTCAGTCGGTTAAGCGTTCGACTTCAGCTCAGGTCATGATCTCACAGTCCGTGAGTTCGAGCCCCACGTCGGGCTCTGTGCAGACAGCTCAGAGCCTGGAGCCTGCTTCAGAATCTGTGTCTCCCTCTCTCTCTGCCCCTCCCCTGCTCATGCTCTGTCTCTCTCTGTCTCAAAAATAAATAAAAACATTAAAAAAATAAATGAAAATAAAAATAAAGTACTTAGAAAATAATAAATGATCAATAGATGTCGACTATTATCCCATTTCTCCTCATCACCCTTTATCCTATCTCCTGCATAACTTTTACAGCACTTGCAACTATCTGAAATTCTTATTTCTTTGTTTAATTTTTGAAATACCTGTTGCCCCACTAGAATGGCCCCACTTTGGCTCCCAGAAATCCTACAACACAGCAGGCTTCTGGTCATTGAATGAATCAGTATTTCTCATTCAGAAAGCTTCCTAACACTCATTAATCAATCCCAACCCTCCTTCTAGGAATGTTATTCGAAGTTGACTTAAATAAATCAACCTTTGGAGGAGCATATACAAATTGTTTTGGAGAGTATATTTTTCTGCTTTGGTTGGGTTTTTCCGTTTCTTTGGTTTTGTTTTTAAATAAACTCTACCCCCAACGTGGGGCTCAAACTCACAACTGCAAGATCAGAAGTCGCATGCTCTACCAACTGAGCCAGCCAGATACCCAGAAGACACTTTTTTTAAATACAATTTATTGTCAAGTTGGCTAACATACAGTGAATACAGTGTGCTCTTGGCTTCAGGAGTAAATTCCCATGATTCATCGCTTACATACAACACCTGGTGTTCACCCCAACAAGTGCTCTCACTGCCCTTCACCCATTTTCTCCTCCCCGCCCCCATCAACCCTCAGTTTGTTCTTTGTATTTAAGAGTCTCTTACGGGTTTGCCTCCCTCTCTGAAACTGTTTTTTCCCCTTCCCTTCTCCCACGGTTTTCTGTTAAGTTTCTCAAATTCCACACATGAGTGAAAGCATCTAATATCTGTCTTTCTCTGACTGACTTATTTCACTTAGCATAATACCCTCCAGTTCCATCCATGTTGTTGCAAATGGCAGGATTTCATTCTTTCTCATTGCCAAGTAGTATTCCATTGGATATATAAACCATATCTTTATCTATGCATCGGTTCATGGGCATTTGAGCTCTCTCCATAATTGGACTATTGTTGATAGTGCTGCTATAAACATTGGGGTACAAGTGCCCCTATGCATCAGCACTCCTGTATCCTTTGGATAAATTCCTAGTAGTGCTATTGCTGGGTCATAGGGTAATTATATTTTTAATTTTTTGAGGAACCTCCACACAGTTTTCCAGAGCAGCTGCACCAGTTTGTATTCCCACCAACAGTGTAAGAGGGTTCCCATTTTGCCCCAAGAGAAGGCATTTAAAAAAAAAAAATTATGTCTTAAAATTTTACTCCTGGGAGAAACCACTTTAAGAAAGTAACTCCTTTTGGGAAAACCAATAAAGATACTGAAATAGAATAAAATCTCAATGCCCATTAAGTTCTAAACCATTTTATAATTAAAATATAAGTTCTGGGGCGCCTGGGTGGCTCAGTCAGTTAAGCATCCGACTTCGGCTCAGGTCATGATCTCACGGTTCATGAGTTCGAGCCCCACATCAGGCTCTGTGCTGACAGCTCAGAGCCTGAAGCCTGCTTCAGATTCTGTGTCTCCCCCTCTCTCTGCCCCTCCCATGCTCATGCTCTGTCTCTCTCTGTCTCTCAATAAATAAACACTAAAAAAATAAAAAAACAAATAAAATATAAGTTCTGATTTAAAGTCTAAAAAGTGTATTTGGTGCTAAGCATTTGAATACGGAAGGATAAACTGGGGAAATAGGAAGAACCACTGGCAGGGACAGAGAACCGCCCATGCCCCCTGATATATGAAGTCAGGAGACCCTGTGGTGTGGACTGCTGGATCATGGCGGGTGGGAAAACCCCATGAGCCCCAGGAGAAGGAGCGTGTGGGCTCCACAAAAGTCCTACAGGTAAGAGCCGGGGCTGGAAGACCCTCCAGACACAGGCCAGCTAAAATGGTATCTTCCTTAAGGAAATGACCCGTTGGCCATGGGATGTGCCTTCCAGACTGAACGCTCTGTTGCAGCTCCCATCACCTCTTGCCCACAACTGTGTCCGTGGACTCAAGCAGGGCTCCTGTGTCTAATCCCCTCCCCCATTCCCACTGGCCCCAGAATTCTCCTTATACCAAAAACCAAATCACGTCCCCCCCTCCCTGCTCAAAAGTCACCAGTGGCTTCTAAGTCTTCAGATCTCGGCCTAGCGTCCTTTTGCATTGTCGGAACACAACCCTCTCCCCACCCACCCAAACCAGCCAGTTTCCAAATGTGTCATGAGCTCCCCAACCCGGTGACTTTGCTCTTGCCTGGGTGGGAAAGCTGTCCTGTTCTGAACAAGCCCCTTGAGGCCCACATCCGCACAAGGTCTAGCTGGGGGGGGGGGGGGGGGGGGAGGGGGGTCCCATCTCTGGGAAACCTCTCCACCAGCTCACCAGGCGGAAGGCACTCCTTGCTCCTTTCTTTTTTTTTTTTTTTTTTAATTTTTTTTTCAATGTTTTTTATTTATTTTTGGGACAGAGAGAGACAGAGCATGGACAGAGCATGAACGGGGGAGGGGCAGAGAGAGAGGGAGACACAGAATCGGAAACAGGCTCCAGGCTCCGAGCCATCAGCCCAGAGCCCGACGTGGGGCTCGAACTCCCGGACCGCGAGATCGTGACCTGGCTGAAGTCGGACGCTTAACCGACTGCGCCACCCAGGCGCCCCACCTTGCTCCTTTCAAAGAAGCACCTCCCGGTTTTGTGGGAGTCTCCCCCAAAATGACCGCATGCCTCACCAGTCTTTACAATCTCAGGAGAAACGCGGAGACTGGAACTAGTACGCACTCAATGAACGTGTATGGGATTTAACTTACTCAAAATATACAGCACCATTTTGAAACGTTCCTAGTTTCCTGAACACACATATCCCTTTTAAGGGTCCTGGAAATCCAAAGTCTGAACTTTTTTCTACATGCTCAGAGTAGGTAATTTCTAAGGAATGGATTTGAGTATTCCCGATCAAAACTCTTCCTTTGAGTTCCTTAGTTCCCTGCTTCTTGTTGACTCCACAGTCATCTCCTCATTGTCCCATTCGCCCCTGAAATTTACATACTTTTGGAATTACAGGCAGAAGAAATCTGGAATTGCTTGCACCTTCAATAAAGCACATGGCAGCCTGCCACAGACACTGAGCTTCCCACAGAGAATTCTCACAGTAGATATACTCTCTCCAACTACTCTGCATTTTACTATCATTACTGAAACACAGTTGGAATTCTAGTAGAAAGTATGAACCCCCAAAGTAGTTCAAAAGAAAGCTACCGCTTGGATCCCAGCAGGCATCACTCCCGCTCCCTTACCTGCTGCTTCTGTTCCAGGAGGCAGTCTCTTTACTTCCCATCCTGGTACAGAGTTAAGGGCTGAGCTGAGCAAAGCAACAGCTCCACCCACCAGTTACCAGTCAGCTTGAGACAGCTCCAGCCACCCAGCCAGACCAGGGCAACTGTCGGTCAAACTACAGCAATTTGGAACCTTTCAAATTGCCAAAATAGCTCTCTTTGGTTAATATGACAGATCGTCAATTCCAATGAGTTTACAAATTCCGCTGAAATGAAAAAAAAAAAAAAATGAACTGAAATATTTACAAATCAAATGATATTGATACCATATCTGGGATTTCAAAATGGGGGTGGGGAGGGCAAGGGTAGAGATGAAATAAGATTGGCCACGTGCAGATAAATTTCAAAGCTGGATAACAGGTACAGGGGGATTCAATATAAGGTTTTTGAAATATGCTACTTCTGCATGTTTGAGATTTTCAAAAATGAAAAGTAAAAAATAAGAATAAAGTCAAGTTCAAAAGAAAATTATTAAAGTGCTATAATCTATACAGGATATGAAAAATAACCACATATATCCCTGCTTCCTGATGTGCTGCAGTCCTACATACAAGAGCAGATCAAGTCTCAGAGGCATTAATCTTGGCTCCTTTACTAAGGCAGCTTAATTACAGGTAGTCCATTGAGGTTTTCGCTAAAGTAAAAAAAAAAAAAAAAAAAAAAAAAAAAAAAAAAAAAAAAAAAAAAAAAATTAAAGAACCTTTTGAAATTTAGCACAGGTTACAAAACACACAAGATGCAAACCTTCCTGGTTTTTTGTCCACTCGATTCAAAGGAATCTTTGTAAAGATTTCTGCAGTGCGAACACAGACAAAATACAAGTAAATGAAGAATGCTATAAATTTGCCATACGCATACAGGAAGACACGCTAGCGGGTATAAGCTTATCCTTCAGAGGAAGGCGGCATAGCAACTGGGTAACGAAAAGGGCGGCTTTACAGTCTTTTAGCGTTTGAACTTTTGACCTCCTCCCAAAAATGTCATGAAAGAATTTCTAAACCGTGGTACTAGAAAGAATGCCTTCTTTCTTGAAATCGTTTCATAAAACACTACTATTTACTATATACGTTTTTAACCACTGGGCCCAAGGTACAAAACTAAGAAGTATATTCTAAAAAGAGATGCAATCTGGGTTAAGAATACAGGAGTGCAATTTAAAAACCAATTTAAAAACAAACAAACAAGCAGCAGGTCAAGCAACACTGGAAGGGCGCAGCGAATGTCACCTATCGGCTTCTCTTCCCTGGCACCACTATCTTCTTTTGTTGAGGATCAGAGTTTCCCGTTTTCCTCGTGTCCCTTCCTCCCTTCAAACACACAAAATGACTTCGGAAAGATGTACGGGAGGCAAGATATTTAAAACGAAATCCACAGCTCTGTCTTGCACACAAACCTCGGCGCTTGGACCCCACCCTGCACCAGAACTGCGGGACGGGTCCCCGAGGCGAAAGCAGCCAGGAGCCGCGCGGAGGCGCAGAGTGGTCGCGGGCGGAAAGGACGTCGGGGGACGGAGGCCGGGGGTGGGGGGGGACAACAGCGCACCTGAACCGCCCGCCGCCGCCTCCCGCCGTAGAGCCCGTGGCTACCCGATGCTACCTGAATCCTCTCTCGACTTCTCTCCCTCGATAGCACGCGTCCCCGGCCCGATCCCGGCAGCGCGGAGAAGGTGAGCCAGGCGGATCCGCGAGCGGCCGCCGACCGCCGAGCCTCACCGCGCCGAGCGCCGCCGCCTACCTGGCCGGCCCCAGGCACCGCCCCGCTGGAGCGCGCGGCCCGCGCCAGGGAGGCTCCGGCGGGCCGGCGGGGGGGCGTGTGGGGAAAGGTACGAATCCCCGTTTTAGGTGCCAGGAAGTTCCCCAATCCCGCGCTCGCGGAGGCCCGCCGGCCCCTCCCACGGCCGGGGCGCGGAGGCGGAGGGAGGCGCGGGGCGCCCGGGGGGAACCGGCCGTCCCCGTCGCGGTGCCGGGCGCGGGCTCTGGGCGGGACGGGGCGGGCGGCCGCCAGACTCACCGAGGCAGCGGATGTGGAAGCCCGAGGGCGGCCGCAGAGCCCGGCGCGTCCAGCCCTCGCGCAGCGCCTCCAGATGCTCCTCCTTGCCCTGAATCAGCAGGACCTGCTCGTCGATCCAGCCCAGGAAGAAGGTCTCGGCCACTGCGGCCGTGACCTTCTTGTTCCAGAAGTGCTGCATGTTCTCGGCTTTGAAGTCGGCGAAGATCTCGTAGCCGATGTGGTGCCGGGCGAGCTGGCGGGGCTGGGCCGGGGGCGCAGGCTGGGCGGCCCCGGACCTCTCCCCCGGTGGCCCCTCGGCCGGGCCCAGGACGATGGCCAGAGAGTGAGGCGCTATCTGCAGAAACTTCTCCATCTTCTGAAGCGGCGGGCGCCCGCCGCGCGGCCCCCGCTCACCGCCGCCGCCGCCTCCCGCCGCTCCCAGGAACAGCCGCCGGAACGTCGCTGTGCGACAGGCGGGGAGCGTTAGTGCCGCCCCCCACCCCGCGCCCCGGACGCCCCGGACGCCCCGGGACGCCCCGCGCAGACCCAGGGTCTCCGCGCCGGGAAGGAGAGGGTGCGCAGAGCCCGCTCCGGCCCGAGCTCTGGCGCGCGTTACCTGCAGCTCCGGGCCACCCTCCGGGCACCGCTCATTTTCCAGCTGCTGCACCCTCGCCTCCCTCGGCGCCCGGCGGCCCCGGCAGGGGGCGGAGACGCGGGAGGAGGAGGGCAGATCTCGCCGAGTCCCGGGAGCGCTCTTGGCTGGACTCGGCCCAGAGAAATCTCCAGGAGTCTGGGGTGGAAGGTCTTAGAGGTGGCCCGGAAGGCCGGGGGGGGGGGGGTGCGTTTAGGTGGCCGGGCTCAGAGGGGGGACGGCACGCAAGACTACACTTGGAAGGCAAGGATTCCCGAGCTGTGTCGCTCCTCCCCACGCTCCACCCCTCCCCCCCCCCCCCGTAACAAGTGGATTAGCTGACTGGTTGATGGGCCCTTGGAAGTGGCTTTTTTAAAAAGTTAGTCAACCACGAAAACGTGTCATCAGTCCCTCCTCCAAAACTCTTCTGGAACTCTCCTGTCATATCTCCATCAAGTACTGTGGGCCTGCTACAGAAGAAACCCAGTAATTCCCGGTGTTATCTACACAAAAATCCATCTACGAAGAGGATACAGATATTACTAGAAAAGATAACAATTATGCTTAAAAAAAAGAAAAAGAAAACTTTCATTAAGGTTGTTTTTGTGTAAAACTGTGTTTTGCTTATTTTCCATTGAGAAAAAATTATATTGTCATTTTTCTAGACAGATGACTATCAGAAGAAGCATTAGGAGTTAATGCTCTGAGTGAATGATTTTCCCAGAATAAAGAATGTTTCCTAGAATATACAAAGGAATAGCATATTCAAATAGCTAACTCTTGAAAGATTGCTTGAAGCTTTGAAATAACAGGCTTTCCATCTTCTGCTACTCTTATCTAGGCTCGAAGGTCTTAGGGCCATGTTTTAGTCAAGAGTAAGACAAAAAAAAGTAAGACTTTTTGCATCTGCAAGAAGAAAGCCCCTTTTCCCAAATGCAAGGCTTAGGAGTTCAGCGCTGAGATGTCTGGATAAGTTCTATGGACATATTCTTTCAACATGTAGTTCCAGGCAGGGGTAATGGTCTTCTGTGGGCAGCAGTCCCCCTTGGTAATAATAGAGTAAAATTAATTCAGTGCTTAGAGTATGCAAAGGTCTTCAATCCTTACAACAGCCCTTTGAGTTAGATATGACCGTCCCCATTTTATAGATGAGGAAACTAAGGCAAAAAGAATGTAAGTCATTTGTCTAGGGTTCCCCAGTCATGAAGTGGTAGAACTGGAATCGACACCTAGACAATCTGTGTCCTATGCTTTTACATGTGTTCCATTAAACTGATCAGCCACCGGCAGGTAACATTTTCCAGAAAAGTCCTTCAATGGTGCCTCTTGAATAAATGGCATTTGACATCTGTATTAGGTATCTATTGTGGCATAACAAAATACCCCCAAACTGAGTAGCTTAAAACAAGAAACACAGGGCGCCTGGGTGGCTCAGTCAGTTGAGCATCCGACTCTTGATTTTGGCTCAGGTCGTGATCTCACAGTTCGTGAGACTGAGCCCGCATCCAGTTCTGTGCTGCCAGTGCAGAGCCTGCTTGGGACTCTCTCCCTCTCTGTCCCTTCACCCACATGCATGTTCTCTCTCTCTCTCTCTCTCTCTCAAAACAAATAAACATGTTTTTAAAAATCTAAAAGAAACACTTTCTGTGGGTCAGGAATCTAGGCACAGTCCAACTGAATGCCTCTAGCTCAAGGTGTCTGATAAAGTTACAGTCAAGCCAGGGCTATAGTCGCATCTGAAGGCTCAGCTGGGTGTGGATCACTGCCAAGCTCACTCACATAGTTGCTGGCAGGGTTCAGTTCCTTGAGCATGGTTGGACTGGCCTTAGTTCCTCACTCTCTGGAGACCCACTCCAGTATGAACATCTATATAAGGCTGCTTCCTTTAGATCACCCAAGTCTGAAATCCCAATCTGATCTCAGAGGTGACATCCCATCATGTCTGTTGCATTCTATTTGCTAGAAGTGATTCACTAAAGCCAAACTCCAACTCAAAGGCAGAAGATTACAAAAAGGTATGAAGACCAGCAGGTAGGGATCATTTGAGATCATCTTAGAGTCTGTCTACCATATTAAAATGAACCAATGAAAAGTTCCATGTTTACAACGTTTGTAATAATGTGACAAAAGAGCAACTTCTAATATAAATGCTCTCTCTCACATACAGATAGCAAGCTCTTTACATACATACACACACACACACACACACACACACACACACACACACACACTCACTCACAGATAGTATTGATCCTCTGAACAGGTAAAGCCCATGTGAGAGTATATACCATCAGAACTCAGTGGAATTAATATGAGGAGCTACCTAATCAATTCTTACCACTATCACCTGAATAGCAACCTCATTAAGGTCATTATTGCCATTTATGATTATTCACAAAATGCCAGGCAATGTGCTAGTAACTTTTTTATATGTGGTGATATTATTGTGATTTTTTTCAGAAGATAGTTATAATGGCAATAATAGGTTTTAGATAAGTAATCAAACATATTTTCATTTTCAGTAATCCTCAATTCCCAGTTATTCATGAACTCAATTGTTTTTGCTCCAGGACACTCTGCCAAAATCCATCCATGAATACAGCTTTCTTTTCTTCCTCACTCTTCCTCTCTCTTTGCCCCCCTCCCAAGCCCCAGTCTCTCTTCTTGTGGCCCCCAGTCCCTAGCTGCTTCAGCAGCAGGGAGCTAAGACAGAGATGAAGTGAACATTCCTGCAAATGCTGTTCTGAAGATGAACTAAAAACCAATCGAGGGGAAAAAGACTGAGATAGGGGAAGCAATACCCAAGTAACAACCACAAGTATAATTACAGCATGAGATTAAGTCTTGAAAGTGTCACACAGGTGTAGTGATAGAAACAGGGAGCACTACACCAGACAGGACAGGTAGGGGAGGCCTCTCGGCAGAGGCAGGGATTACTCTGGCCCAAAAGCTGAGAAGGAGCCCACCTTGCCAAGAGTGCCATGATCACATCTGTCATGTCTCCAGAAATGTCGTGCTGTGCTTTATATCCCCTGCAAAGGGGCACTTGTGTATGTCATCACAAAGGAAGGTGCAGCTGTTGCTAGGCAAGCAACTGTTTCCTTCCCTAGATTCAGTATTCAGGACCTTTGTATTGACCCAAATAGCATGAAGATTTCCTGGTTATTTTCCAAGGAAAGGTGCTCAACATTGATCAAATGCCTCGTTTTTACAAAATTCAATAAGGAGAAACAATGATTATTTCAGTGTTTCCAATGAGAAAAGTTCACAGATGTGAAGTCATTTGCCCAAAGTCAAACAACTAATAGCTGATGAACCCCAAATTCAAACCAGATCTATATGACTCCAGAACCCATGCTTCTTCAGCATTCACTGCAGCCTCCAAGGGAACTAAGAACCCATGAGAGAGACAGTGTTACTTGATTCAGAAGAAATTCTTGCACCAATTTACTTGAAAACACTCAAGAAAAACAATGAAGAATGCTTCGAGTACTAATCAAATAAAAACCCCAACTCCAATAACATGGGGGGAACACTTGTCTCAGTTGTCTCCATCCTAAAGTTCGAGATCGAGTGGCATTTGGGGCAGGATGAAAGAGCCCTGTGAATGAATTCTCTGTCAGCATTTCTTCTCATTGCCTGCCATTCCTATGCGGAAAGTGGGCTTTGCTAAACGTTCTCTTGTCCAGGCTTATCAATTGCTGATTGTCCCCTGGGATTAACAGAAGCTCAGACAATCATCACTCAGGGAGGTGCATTCCAGTCTGAGGGCCTTTGCTTTGGAATTTCTGTTGGTGGCAGATAGTGTTGCCTAAAGATGGCTGCACAATAGTACCCGTGTATGTGCATTTCTGGAATATAACTTGGCCACTCCCTCATCACAAGATAGAGTCTCTCTCTCTCTCTCTCTCCCTCTCTCTCTACCTCCTGGACTCTGGCCAGGCTGTGATTGCTTTGACCAATAGAACAGAGCTGAACTGATGCTGTGCCACTTCTGGTCCTAGATGTTATTGGCCTCATAGTTCTCACTCCTGCCTCTTGGAAGCCAGGCACCATGTAACAAGTGCAACTCCCCTGAGGTCATCATGTTGTGAGGACGTTCAAGCTAGCCACACGAAGAGAGTATGGAGAGAGAGAGAGAGAGAGAGAGCAGAGCCAACCAACTCCCTGCCATTCTTGCCAGCATAGGCACCAGACATGTGAGTAAAAGAGACATTCTATCCCCAGCAGCCACCAAATCTAGAAGAACCGGGACCCCAATAGAGACATCTCTGGGTATTTAAGTTATCCCAACCGAAGCCTCCAACTTAGTGTAGCGGGCGGGGGCGGGGGGGGGGGGGACATCCCCACTGAGCCCTGCCCGATGCCTGACCCACAGAATTGTGAGCATAATAAAATGGCAGCCACTTTTCATCACCAAGTTTTGAGGTAATTGGTTACAAAGCAATAGATAATTGGGCCACTGTTGGCTCCTGCAGCATTTGCATACTTCTTATGGAATTCAAATGTATAAGAATCCAGGCAGGAAATAATATTTCCATGACATCCTGAGTGTGGTATCTATGGAAAGTCAACTTGTATAAAGAAAAAGGAAGTCCTGCTATGTTATGTTTATGTCACAAGTGTTGTAGTTGGATTTAGACTAATAATTTAAGGCACCAATTAATGAATGTGTCAGAAACCATGGCATCTGCACAAAACACTTAATAAAATCTTGCTGCACTAGGAGTCCAGAATTTCCACAGAGCTTCTATAACCATGCAGTAATCACCTGTTCTAATAAAGCCTCATAAACAAACAAACAAACAAAGAAACAAACTTTTTAAAACGAGGGGCACCTGGCTAGCTAGCATGTGACTCTTGATCTCAGAGTCATGCATTCAAGCCCCACATTGGGTATTGAGATTACTAAAAAAATAAATAAATAAATAAACTTAAAAAGAAAAAAAAGCTTCCTAAGAGTTCTTTCAAGGGTAATCAACCTACATCCTTAATTGTATCACACCATTTATGCAGTATTAATGATTTTGTTTGACCCTTATGACTCCATGCTTACCTACTAGCTGGAAAGAAGAACATCCGTTGATCATTGATGCCCTGAATTACATGTCTGTAACTGCTTATCCTAGATTAATAACAAAAATAACTAACATTTATATGGTGCTTCCTATGTATCACTTACCATGCTAGGCACTTTATGTATATTCATTCATTTAGTCCACACAGTGACCCGGTGGGGTAAATACTGTTGTTACTCTGTTTTTATAGATAAGAAACTGATCCACAGAGATGTTAAGCAACACAGTCAAGGGCTCAGCTGCCAAGTCATCAAGCCAGGATTCAAATCCAGGCGGTCTGGTTCCAGCATCTGTGCTCTTGACAACTATACTATAAGGTCCCCTCCACTCTTCCGCAAAGAGTTTAGCGATCATCTTGTTACTGTAGCCACACATGTGTGAATCACTTGCTTGAGGATATTGGCTATATTTGTGGTTTAGAATTAATTTGAGATTGAAAAGACTGCAAAAGTATCACAGATGCTTCACTTCTCCCAACAACCTACCAAAGATTCTTACCTGACCTATACCTTACTTCAAGACCTATAATGATCTTCCTTTTTCATTGCCTGCGACACCTTTCCAAAATGACTCAAAGTGCTCCTAGATGCTCCTCTGATTCCTCACTCAGTTTTCCCCCAAAGAATTAATCTGTTCTAGGACAAAATTTATTATTGCCACCATAACTGAGAGACTCATATGACCTAAAAGTTAAGATGGTCCATCTAGATGGTTCTTGAGATGCTTCCGAATAATGCTTTGTTGACAATCACCCAGCCATGACCCCTCTATACTGTGGCTTTCATATGACATCAGCCATGGCATCTCAATTACAGTGGCAGAAGCCCATCCTAACCAAAACCAATTTTCAAAGAGCAGTGTACAAAATATATTTTTCTCTGTCTTATGTTTCTATTAATTATTAATTCATGTTCAATTCCTATAGCTGTGCAGGGCAGCAATTAAGAGTAGAAACCAGTTTAGGGGCGCCTGGGTGGCTCAGTCAGTTGAGGGTCTGACTTCGGCTCGGGTCATGATCTCACAGTCTATGAGTTCAAGCCCCGCGTCGGGCTCTGTGCTGACAGCTCAGAGCCTGGAGCCTGCTTCAGATTCTGTGTCTCCCTCTCTCTCTGACCCTCCCCTGTTCATGCTCTGTCTCTCTCTGTCTCAAAAATAAATAAACATTAAAAAAAAAAGTAGAAACCAGTCTAGAGTAATATATTTTCCCCCATTAAAGTATTTTATGATCTTCCTGCCTATTATTGTAAACCCAATTCAATATTCCCCAAATGTCATGCTAAAATCATTTTTATTTGAACAAAAATTCCATCAGCCGCACAAAATTCGTGTGTTTCATTTTTTCATGAAGTGTTTTATAATACTAGATGTCCACATCATTACCATGCATGCCTCAGGCTTTAACTCTGAGTGATTGAGAGTTACTAAATCTTGTTCCCGTTCATTAACAATCATATAGCAAGCAACTATTGTATTCTAGGCAGTGTGCTGAGTACTAGATAAATATGACCTAGTCTTTATTTGGGGGAGGGGGGAGTTCTCATAGTTTATAAGAGGAAACAAATAATCTCCCTAAAATGAAATTATGCCTTATTGGTGCAACGGTAGAAACATGTACATATCAATGTGAGCAGAAAAGAGGGAGGAAGATAAAATGAAGGGGAAGTTCATTAAGTGGGTGACATTGAGAATAAGATTTCATACATTAGGTATGAAGCTTGAAAATACTGAGCTAACACCTGGAAGGGAAGTATTTACTGTATGATGTTGATGTATTTACGCACACTCTTTCCAAACTAAGGGATATGATCTCCTAGTGAGTTTCTATCACTGGGAAATGTGTCCTAGAAAATGGTTATTAACAACAGAGTATCAGTTTGGGATTGATTCCTTTCTATTTGTTTTTAAGTTAGGGTAGATTCAAAGTTCCTCCAACAATAAGTTTACTCTCATCCCTTTGCAAATAACTAGGCTTCCTTACATAGGGAAAGAAAAGAGTGGAGTTACAAGTACTTTGCCAGAATTTGTGCATTTCACTAGCTTTCCCATGGGGCTGTCACCCTCATGTAAATGGCATTTCCCACAAAAGCTGTTATGTGGGAGAAAAAAAAACTTGGCAAAGTACTACTATAATACATATTACAGTGTCATTAATTTTATAAGTATATAGATGAACATATAGAACACTTTGTTGATATTTCATTAAATGACAAAAGCTAATATTAATAATAAAGCAACATGATAAAGCAAACACAATTTTTGTATATTTTCTCCTACTCGCTAGAATGCAGTAAGTTCCTTATCTGTTGATTTTTTTTTAATGTAATTGCCAAGTTCTACCCTTGACTATGTCTCCTCCAAATAAGGAAGTGCTCAGTGTCTGAGATCTCCAACAGTGGAAATTATAACCTGCCAGGACCCTGCCATGTCACCCAAAGTACGTACTCTCCAGTAAACAGGCCCTCCCTCCCTCCTCTGAGATCACTGCAGATGGCAGATCTCCAAAGGCAAGAGAAGGGCCGACTAAAAATAGACGGTTTTAGGAAAATGCTATAGTTAATCAGATAACTGCTATCTGAAACATGCAGATATCAAAACATTTTAAAAGGCAGAAACACAGGCATTCACAAGAGAAAGCTTAATGATCTAATTCATGTTGTAATTGTCAAAAAGTGGAACTTCAAAACATGTATCTTGGGCATTCAATTATAAATGGAATTAGGTTCTTAGGCTGTTTTTACACATAATTACTTTAGAAATGTGACTAACCAAAGGGTTTAGAAAAGATATTTAATGTAGTTGGTTACTCTTAATGATTCAAGATAAAGTTATTAACTTCTAAATATTTAACCCATGTATTGCAGATGAAAAACTATAAATACCTTCTCTTGCAAAAAATAGTAGTTTTATTTGCAATTTGTTCCCATTTCCTTTATACTCTTAATGGGGGTTGTTTTGAAAATTTAGAAGCACAAGGTAAGTGGCACATCAACAAGAACTGTCTACCACCTGCGACAGTTGGTGCAAACCCTGGTGTCTTTTCAGCTCACCACTTTCAATTCGTCCTATTTATCCTACTTAAATATTTTAAAAGGTATAAATATAATTTGGAAAAGCAACTACATAAACATTTCATGTCTAAATATTGTATTTCATATCATAATTAAATACATACAGGGGCGCCTGGGTGGCTCAGTTAAGTGTCTGACTCTTGATTTCAGCTCAGATCATGATCTCAAGGTTCACGAGATTGAGCCGCACGGCGGGCTCTGTGCTGACAGCGTGGAGCCTGTTTGGGATTCTCTCTCTGCCCCTTCCTCGCTCATGCACGCACACAATCTCTCTTTCAAAATAAATAAACATTTTTTAAAAAGAATTAACTATATACATGCAACAAAGACATATTTTAATAGAAAACATATTGATTAAAAAGGAAAAAGTGCATTTTAGACCTTCCATTTCTGGCAATGGAGCACACTACCTATCCTAAACCTTAGTGCAAGCATTTAAAGTGCTGTGTATCAAAAATACCACCTCTAGCACTGACATTATGCTTCTAAGTAGGATGGAGTTGCTTACTTAGACCAGTGATTTTTCCAGGAACCTAGAAAAGCTATATAAAATACAAACACTGGGGGCACCTGGGTGGCTCAGTCAGTTACGCATCTGACTTTAGCTCAGATCATGACCTCATGGTTTGTGAGTTCGAGTGCCACGTTGGGCTCTGTGCTGACAGCTCATGGCCTGGAGCCTGCTTCAGATTCTGTGTCTCCCTCTCTCTCTTTGACCCTCCCCCATTCATGCTCTGTCTCTCTCTCTCTCTCTCTCTCTCTCTCTCTCCCCCTCTCAAAAATAAATAAACATTAAAAAAAATTTTAGGGGCAACTGGGTGGCTCAGTAGGTTAAGCATTTGACTTTAGCTCAGATCATGACCTCACGGTTTGTGAGTTCGAGGGCCACGTTGGGCTCTGTGCTGACAGCTCATGGCCTGGAGCCTGCTTCAGATTCTGTGTCTCCCTCTCTCTCTCTGACCCTCCCCCATTCATGCTCTGTCTGTCTGTCTGTCTCTCTCTCTCTGTCTCTCTCCCCCTCTCTCAAAAATAAATAAACATTAAAAAAAATTTTAGGGGCAACTGGGTGGCTCAGTAGGTTAAGCGTCTGACTTTGGCTCAGGTCATGATCTCACAGTTTGTGAGTTTGAGCCCCATGTCAGGCTCTGTGCTGATAGTGCAGAGAATGGAGCCTGCTCCAGATTCTGTGTCTCCCTCTCTCTCTGCTCCTCTCCCTCTCTCTCTCAAAAATAAACATTAAAAAAATTAAAAAAAATTTTTAATACAAACATTGCTTAAATGCATCACATAGTTGCTGAAGCAAGAAGGAAAGAAAGTAAAAACATTTCGGAGGGGAAACCCGTAAAGCAGGGAGCCGATCTTTTTGCAGCCACTTTCCCCAAAGGAAACTGGTTAATTCAATCCCTAGGTGCAAGCAATAAGCCGAAAACCCAGTCTTTGCCTGATGAAAGAGCTGCTTCTGGCTGATGGAGAAGCCAACAGACTTACGGCAGTTTTATGCAGCTTCAGTGACATAATTGAAAGGCCTCAAATGAGGAAGTTTTCTCTTCAAGATAGCCGCAAAGGATGGGACAAAGAAAAGCTGGGCTGAGACCCTCAGAAAAGTAAAGTAAAGCTTTTGGCAACCTCATTGTAACGATGAGACAAAGACTGGAGTTCCTGATCTGCCAGGGGGAGGAGTCCCAGCACACACAACAAGCTGTCAGCCGAAAGCCTTAGGAGACATCAGGATGTGAAGAGCGTGAACCAAATGTAAACTGAGCTGTGCCCAAACTGCAACCCAGACTATGGTCCACTTTAGTCCCTTATTGAACCAATGTGATCAGCCCCCAGTCTATCTACTTAGCAAGGAAAAAGGTGAACTCTCTCTGGAAGAAGATGATATTTGAAACACACACACACACACACACACACACACACACACACACTATTTATTTAAAAATTACAAGGCATGCCAAGGAAAACAACTCTACTGAGTCCTTATGGAAGAAATACACGTACTAGAAACAGACCCACAGTAGACAAGAATTTTTAAAATAACTAATATGTTCAAGAAAATAGAGGAAAAGATGGAGAAAAATAAACCATTAGAGGATTTTACCCCAGAACGGAAATCTTTTTTAAAAACATCAGTGAAACTCTAAAATGGAAAGTACAATCACCAAAATTAAAACTGAATACATGGCTCTATGAACAATATATAGTACAAGAAAGAATTGGCGAACTGAAAAATAGGTCCACAGGAAATATATGTTTTAAAGCACAAAGGAAAACAAGAATGAGGAGCACAGAAATATGCAGGATATACTGGAAAAGTTTAATTATGTGTATAATTCGAATTCGATTAGAAAGTAAGAATGGGACGGAAGAAATATTTGAAGACATAACAAAGAATTTTCCAAAACTAATGTGTAACATCATCTCACAGACTTCAGAAGCTAAAGCAAAATAAACACAAAGAAAATCACACACAGGCATATCAAAATAAAACTGCTGGAAACCAAAGACAAAAACAATACCCTAAAAGAAGCCAAAGAAAAAGAAAGTACATTATCTTCAAAAGCGTAATAATGAGATTAACAGCTGACCTCTCAGTAGAAATGATGGAATCTAGAAGACAATGGAGTGATTCCTCTTTAAATACAGAAGGAAAATAACTGTTGACCTACAATTTTATAGTCAGTGACAACACTCTTACAAAGTGAAGGTGAACTAAAAATATTTTCATACCATCAAAACCATAGCAATAACTTAATAATTCTAACCCCCATGCGATAGACTGAATAATGGCCTTCCAAAGATGTCCACGTCCTAATTACCAGAAGCCATGAATATGTTACATTACATAGCAAAAGGGGCTTTGAGGATGTAATTAAGATTGCTAATCAGCTGACCTGAAAATAGGAAGATTACCTTAGTTTATCTGAGTGAACCATGCACAATCATATGAGCCTTTACAAGCAGAGTTTCCTTACAGCCAAAGGTGAAGAGAAAGGCAGGAGAAAGATATAGCAGAAAGGAAGGTCAGGGAGACTTCAGTGCATCATGGTGAGCTCTGAGATAAGCAAGCCCATGTGCAAGAATGAGAGAGAGGCCTCTAGGAGCTGATGGTGTTCCACAATAGACAGGCAGCACAGAAACAGAACCTAGTACCACGTGTGAGGGTTGGGGCATCTGAACATGTGCACAGGAGACTTCTAGCACTATGAGACAGATGGGAGTGTAAAGAGAAGGGGGAAGGGAAGGCTGGGAGCAAGGGCCTGTCTCTGAATGTCCTCAGGTATAATGCCAAGGGATCAAAAGGTTCTACAGGAGATCATAACTGTGTATTTATCAAAATAAAGAGATATACTATAGTAATCAAGACAGTATGGTACTAGCATATGGACAGGCATGTAGATCAATGAAAAAGAATTGAGAGCCCAGAAATAAATGCCTTACATTTATAGTTAACTGGTTTTCAGTAAGCATGCCAAAAAAAAAAAAAAAAAGCAATAAGAAAGAACTATCCTTGGGGCACCTGGGTGGCTCAGCCGGTTGAGTGTCTAACTCTTGATTTTGGCTCAGGTCATGATCCCACAGCTGTGGGATTGAACCCCATGTCAGACTCCACATTGGGCATGGAGCCTGCTTAAGAAGGCTTAAGATAATCTCATTCTCGGGGCGCCTGGGTGGCTCGGTCAGTTAAGCAGCCGACTTCGGCTCGGGTCATGATCTCACAGTCTGTGAGTTCGTCGGGCTCTGTGCGGACAGCTCAGAGCCTGGAGCCTGTTTCAGATTCTGTGTCTCCCTCTCTCTGACCCTCTCCTGTTCATGCTCTGTCTCTCTCTGTCTCAAAAATAAATAAATGTTAAAAAAAAATTAAAAAAAAAGATAATCTCATTCTCTCTCTCTCTCTCTCAAATAAAAAAAAAATGAAAAATGAAAAGAAAGAAATATCCTTTCCAACAAATAGTGCTGGGACAACTGAATACTCACAAACAAAAAACACTTCACATCATATAAAAAAAACTTTACTCAAAAATTATCACAGGCTGGGGTGTCTGGGTGGTTCGGTCGGTTAAGCGTCTGACTTTGGCTCAGGTCATGATCTCACAGTCCGTGAGTTCGAGCTCCACGTCGGGCTCTGTGCTGACAGCTCAGAGCCTGGAGCCTGCTTCAGATTCTGTGTCTCCCTGTCTCTCTGACCCTCCCCCATTCATGCTCTGTCTCTCTCTGTCTCAAAAATAAATATTAAAAAAAATTTTTTTTAAAATTATCACAGACTGAAATGTAAGAGCTAAAACTATAAACATCCTACAAGGAATGGGAATGAATCTTCATGATCTTGGGTTAGGCCATGACTTCTTACCTACGACACCAGAAACACATGCAATTTTTTTTTAAATGAGAAATTGGACTTAATGAAAATTAAAAGCTTGTGTACATCAAAAGATACTATCATGAAAATAAAAAGCAACCCATACACTGGGAGAAAATATTTGCAAATCATGCATCTGATAAGGAATGTGTATTCAGAGTACATAAATAACCTTCAAATTTCGATGGCAAAAAGATAAGCAGCTCAATTAGAAAATCAGCAAAAGACATAAAGAGATATTTCACCGGAGAGGACATACAGGTATCAAGGAAGCACATGAAAAGATGTTCAACATCATTAACCATCAGGAAAATGCAAATTAAAACCACAATAAGCTACCATTATACACCCATCGGAATGGCGAAAATTTAAAAGAGGGACATCATCAATGCTGATGAGGATGCAGAGAAATTGTTATCACTCATATATTGCTGGTGGAAACACAAAATGGTACAGGCACCCTGGGAAACGGTGTGGCAGTTTCTTATAAATGTAAACGCGGTTACCACACAGCCCGGCAACGGCACTCTTGGGCTTTTATGTCAGAGCAATGAAAACTCAAGTCACACGAACATTTGTACATAAATGCTCGCAGAGGCTTTCTTCACAATAGTGAAAAACACAACAGCTCAATGTCCTTCAACAGGAACCGCTGATGCACGCAGCAGCTTGGATGAATTTCCAGAGAATTACACGAAGTGAAAAAAAGGCCAATCTCCAAAGGTCACATACTCTAGGATTCCATGATGTGACATTCTTGAAATAACAAATTGTACAAATGGAGAGCAGGTTAGCAGTTGCCAGAGGTTAGGGACGGCGGGGGTAGGTGGGTGGATATGGTTATAAAGAACCACACAAGACATCATGTTCTGATTTTGATGGCACTCAAACCTTCACCGATGACAAAAATGCATAGAACCAAGCACACGTGCACGCGCATGCACACACACGAGTACAAACAAAATGAGAAATCTGAGTAAGATTGGTAGATTATATCGATGTCAATATCCTGGTCGTGATATTCTACGATATGTTACCAGTGGGAGAAACTGGGCAAGTGTACAGAGTCTCTGAATTTTTTTCTTACATAGGCCCATGAATCTACAGTTACCTCAATAAAAATTTCAGTTAAAAAAGGGTGTATATAGTACATCTGAAACTAATATAATGTTGCATGTCAATTATCCCTCAATTTTTTAAAAAGGCAAATGATTTCAATCGATATTTTCCCAAAGAAGATGTAAAAATGACCAACAGACACATGAAAAGATGCTCAGGGACACCCGTGGCTCAGTGAGCTAAGCATCTGACTCTTCATTTTGGTTCAGGTCATGATCTCACAGTTTAGTGAGATAGAGCCCCACATGGGGCTCCACACTGTCAGTGTGGAGATTCTCTCTCTTCCTCTCTCTCTGCACCTCCCCCAGTCTCACTCTCTCCCTCGCTCTTTCTCTCTCTCTCTCCCTCTCAAAACAAATAAACTTTGTTTTGTTTTGTTTTGTTTTGTTTTGTTTTGTTTTAAAGAGAAGATGTGGGGCACCTGGCTCACTCAGTTAGTTAAGCGTCCAACTTCGGCTCAGGTCATGATCTCCCAGTCCGTGAGTTTGAGCCCCACGTCAGGCTCTGTGCTGACAGCTCAGAGCCTCGAGTCTGCTTTGGATTCTCCCTCTTTCTCTGCCCACCCCCTCACTGGTACTCTGTCCTGTTCTCCCTCAAAAATAAATAAACATTAAAACAATTTATTAAGAAAGTAAAGATGCTCAACGTGATTCGTCATTAGGAAAATGCACACTGTCAACATGACAAAACCACAGTGAGATACCATTTCTTACCTACTCGGTGGTTATGATGAAAAAGACAGGGAGGAACAAGTGTTGTCCAGGATGTGGATGAATTAGAGCCCTGACATAGTGCTGGGGGGAATGTCGAATGGAATGGTGTAGCCACTTTGGAAAACAGTTTAGCAGTGTTTCAAAAGATGAAATACAGACTTACGTGTGACTAGCAATTCCACTTCTCACTATCTACCCGAAAGAAATGAAATGAAAACATATATCTACACAAACACTTGTACACAACGGTCATACCAGCATTATTCATAATAGCCAAAGAGTGGAAACAACCCAAGTGTCCAAGAACAGCTAAACGGAAAACAAAATGTCATATATCCACACAATGGAATGGATTTGGCAATAAAAAGGAATGACGTACTAATACATGCTAAAAAGTGGGAGAACCTCAAAACCACAATTCTCAGTGAAGCAAGCCAGACACAAAATACCACAGGCTGTATGTTTTTATTTGCATGAAATCTCCAAAAAAGATAACTTTGTAGAGAAAAAAAGTAGATTAGTGGTTCCCTAGGGCTGGGGTAGAAATGGGGAGTGATTGCTAATGGGCAGTAGGTTTCTCTTTAGGGGTGATGGAAATGTTCTCAATTCAGATTGTGGTAGTAAATGTACATCCTTAAGTATGCTAAAACTCTTGATAGAGGTGAATGTCATGCTATGTAAATTATATCTCAATAAAGCAGTTAAAATTAAAAATAAAGTAAAAATTGGGGCGCCTGGGTGGCGCAGTCGGTTAAGCGTCCGACTTCAGCCAGGTCACGATCTTGCGGTCCGTGAGTTCGAGCCCCGCGTCGGGCTCTGGGCTGATGGCTCGGAGCCTGGAGCCTGTTTCCGATTCTGTGTCTCCCTCTCTCTCTGCCCCTCCCCCGTTCATGCTCTGTCTCTCTCTGTCCCAAAAATAAATAAACGTTGAAAAAAAAAAATAAAGTAAAAATAATCAATTAGGCAAATGAAGTACGTTCTCAGAACATAGTTTTTAAATTTTATTTTAGAGAAAGAGAGAGAATGTGCACAGGCAGGGGAGAGGGGCAGAGAGAGACTCTTAAGCAGGCTCTACTCTGTCATCATGGAGCCTGACGCAAGGCTCGAGCCCACAACCCACGGATCATGACCTGAGTCGAAATCAAGACTTGGATGCTCAAATGACTGAGCCACCCAGGTACCCCAATTTCTCAGAGCATATTTGAATAGTTTGTTAGCTTGACACAAAACTGTAGACTATGTAAACGTGCAGTAAGTGGGTCTCCATTTATGTGAGGGACAGCCTGTCATGGTCACGAGTGAGACCAGGCACACAGGGCTGTGTTCACACTAGGAATCAAGCCCCACAAAGTGGGTGACTAGCTTGAGTACCATGCTAAAGAGAGTGGGGAAAATGCACAGGGATTTAGAAAGTTCTAGTCACGCTAATGGAGGCTACATTAGACCCTACCACTTTAAAGTACTTAGGGTTCTCTTTCACTCCACAGTTCTGCTAGTCACCACACGGTCTCGAGAAAGTACACACTTCAAGCTGAGAACGTGTTACCCTTGAGTTCTCCATTTCCTCCAGAAGTTTCCTATCACTGAATCCTCTCCTAGCCTAGTCTTCAATTCACAATTCAATGAAACTCACAGATAAATTTTCCTCTAAGCCACAGCTCCTAACTCCTAGCACTCAATTTATGGTCCATTTTATGCATCATTATCCCCTTTAAGTCTGTCCTAATCAACGCCACGGGTAAATTAAAGAAACAACATGTCGAAAATAAAAATAGCGTACTCAGTCATCATTTCGATATAATTCAGCATCTATGCAGAATTGCCCAATATCTAAAAGAACAACAGAGTGCGAGCTGGGAAGGCATGGCATCTGAACAAAAGCAATGCTGTGCTGGTGAATGTGGTCAGACCAGCCCAAGCATTGTATTCGCGGAAAGGGAAAATGCTTCAGTGTTTTGTCATGCCTTAATTAAGAGCAAAGTGCTCTTTCATAGATCCTTGCTTGGTGGCCCAAGGATCTAAGTGATTACCACCTGGATTTGATGAGTCAGACTCTAAATATTAAAACATCACCGCAGGCCATGTCTGTTGCTCAGATCTGCCCTTTCGAGGCTGGAGACCCTAACTGTGTGGGAGGCTCAGGTCCCCAGGCTCTGCCCCTCCCCTGCCAGCCCTCCTCTCTAAGGGGTCATCCTCCATGGAGGCTGCCTCTGCCCTAAGGGGAAGCCCGGGGAAATCTGCACAAGCGTGGGCTGTGGAGAGACTTTTAGGGATGGGGACTCACCGACTCACCGGGGCCGTGGGCAAGCTACCCGCTGGTTTTCTCCATTTCCCCTCCAGACTCCTTCTCCACCTCCCTCTCTCCTGCTCTCCGCCAAGAGACATGGACCGCCATATACTCCACCGCCAGGCTCTCTTCCCTCTTACTTCCGGGTGTCTGGCCTAGGAACAGAAATTGGTGAAGACATGGGAGGGAGACAACGGGGTATTTTTCGCCCCAGCTCTTCCTGGTCAGACAGCTGGGGTGACAGTAGCATAGTGTGGTCCTCTACCCGAGTGCTTCTCCAGGGCCCTTGTCTACGATGGCCGGTCTGGCTGGGCCAGCATCCGATCCCTTATGTTGCTCCTCAGGCCTCGGAGAGAGTAGCAGAGTCCCTGTGGCAGCTAGCCCCAGGACGCCCCACTCCCCTTGTTAGAGTCCCTTAACCCTCCCCGCTCCTTTGTTAATATTCCCCTCATAAGACTGTCTTCAATGACCGGTTTTGAGAGTGCCATCTGTTTCCTGCCACAATCCAAGCGATAAAAAAGGAGCTACCATCGGTGAGTGCAATTAGGAGAAATTGATAAACGGTTTAACATTTTATTTTACCCTGCTGTGTAATTGTTTATATATTTAAAAATGAGTAGGTGTTGCTTCCGTGACTAAATGCACATGCACACAAGGGTTCCTCTTTTTTGTAACATGCTTCCCATTCGAATATGTATCTTTTCAAGTACCTCGCCTCTCCCAGTGAAGGAAACTCTTAACCAGCCTCTTTTCCCCAGTGACCTTTTAAGATCAAGCCCATGATGTGCGTTCTCATGGTGCTTACATTACCCACGCACCTTTCCAACACAAGGCACCTTATTCATCTAAGCCCCTTATTTCAAGTCCGGGACATGAATTTTGCACAGAGCCCTTCCAAAACTCCTCACCCGAGAGAATGAACAGCACAGGTTGGCGTGTGTAAACGGCAACATTCTAAAGATATAAAATTGCTTTACTATTGCTTTTGCTGTGTCTAACCATCTATTCGTGCTCTGATCAAAAGCACAGGAATGAGTCAACTTCCAGGCCTCAGATTTCAGCTAACAGCTTAACTTGAAGCTATTATAATTCTGGCCCCGTTTAATTGGATTTGAAAGCCCATTTATGAAATGGATTTAAATCTGAGAACCTTAGACTGCCATCCTGTGCCTAGTTGGAGGCCCCCCTGGACTGCTGTCTGATGGCCCAGTGAACTTGACCCGACCTCTTGCTTTCTTCTGGTTCCCCAACGGGTAGAAATTCTCACAATTTCCTTCATTCTCATTAGTACTTTTCTACCTTCTCCAATTTCTGCTTTTTCTTACTCGTTTGCTCTCTAATGTTCATTTTCTTCCTCAGTGAAAATGCTTACTTCCCAACACTCATGAGAGACTTTGTGATTCCAAAATAAGATTAAAAAAAAGGCATAAATCAATCAAATTGAATGGTGGAAATATTGGTTGAGTTGTCTGGAATCAGGATGGTTCTTCTTCATACATCACAGCCACCCTAACCATCTCACACACACACACACACACACACACACACACACACACGTTCCACAAGCACAAGTGTGCAAACACTTAATGTAAAGCAGATACAACCTCCATTCTCAGAGCATATGTCTAATGAGAGAAGCAAGAATAATATGTTCTATACATTTGTAGCTAGTCTATATCTCAGTGTATTTTTTCTTGCACCCCCAGATCTGTAAGAAATACAGCTCTATTTTTCTTCAACTCATAGTGTTTTATCTTTCAGGCCACCATTACACCATCACCATTACATCAGAGTGGTAGAAACAAAATCTCATTCTTTACCCGAGGTTGTCTCTACATTTTGGGGTGGGGGGGTGTGGGGGTCATATGTCATGCCAAGGTGTCCAGAAGTGGAGAAGAGTGAACCAGTCCCTTGCTGTCATCTGTCCACGCCGGCATCTGCTTAGACATGCGTTGCCTGGCCCTTAGTATTTGGTCTATACACGTGATCACAGAGATAGTTCCCTTTCAATACACTCGCTCCCTTGAGTTTTAGGGTTCTCTCCCTGAATCCTGGGCTCCTTGTGGGGCCCCGAGAATCATCCAGATGTTTCTGTGACATGTGGAGGCGCAGGATGTCTAACTCATCCCATGGTCACCTCTTCTCCAGGATCCGGTGGCTTCCTGGGGCACGAGGAGGGCAGGGAACACACACTCTCTCTGCCCTCTGACACACAACCTGTCTGGTTTTGCTAACCGTGATGGGAGAAGCAGATGTGGGGCTCATCCTTCTGGAACTGACCAACGTCTACACTCTCGCTGCCTTCTATCACTTTCATTCCATTCTTACTCGGAAAAAAGCTCTTCTTGTATGTTTTTTAATGGGCAAGGGTGGAGATGAAATCTCCATGTCGAAAGGGGCAAATGGTTTGCACACACACGGGATGCTCCAGGATCCGGTCGCACAGCGAGAGCCTTCAGAGGGAATACTGTACCACTGCCGGATATGTTTAAAAGAGAAACACAATAATTGTATTTGAAACTATCAGTTTTATAATACTCTGGAAATTAAATCTCGCTTAAATCTATTTAAACTTACAATGAAAAAACTTGGGAGTATCATCAGCTTTATCTTTTTTTTCAGCTTATTTATTTTGAAAGAGAGTGAGTGCAAGCAGGGGAGGGGCATCGAGAGGGGAAGAGAAAGAATCCCAAGCTGGCTCTGAGCTGTCTGCGCTGATAGCTCAGAGCCCAATGTGGGGCTCCATCGCACGACTATGAGATTATGACCTGAGCCAAAATCAAGAGCTGGGTGCTTAACCAACTGAGCCACCCAGGCACCCCTCAACTTGATCATATTATAAGGGCCAAGCAGTTTTCCAAAATCTTTTTAAGGGGGTGTTTGACCAAAAAGTTTGAAGACCAAGTACCCTAGAAATTAAAAAAGAAATTATTAATTTTAAATGGAAATTGGGAAAACTTGTCTTTGAGATGGCTCTTGAAAAGTGAGTTGAACATTGCAGCCTGGATGTGCTGGGAAAAGGAGGTCCAGATGGTGGGGTGAATCTATGGGGAGCTGGTGTAACCAGAGTGTGCATGGAGGACCTAATTTGTCACTCTGATGAATCTAGACTTGTCAATAGGCAAAAAGGGGAAATGAGTATGTCTGATCAGGAACAACCCGTGGCCAATACTAAGAGGACATTGGTTAAACCTCCTGGAAATTTAATGTCCAGAACACAAAGAACTCCTACAATTAAACAATAACAATTAAAAAAAAAACCTGATTTATAAACGAGTAGACTTGAATAGACATTTCTCCAAAGAAGACATCCATATGGCCAACAGGCACATGAAAAGATGCTCGGCATCATTAATCATCAGGGCAATACAAATCGAAACCACAGTGAGATACGACTTCATACCCATTCGGATGGCTATTATCAAAAACAAAACAAACATAAACAACAACAAAACAGAAGGGTTGGTGAGGATGTGAAAAAAAATTGGAACCCTTGTACTCTGCTAGTGGGATGTAAAATGGTGCAACCACTATAAAAGCATGGTGGTTCCTCAATAAATCAAAAATAGAATTACCATATAATCCATCAATTTCACTCCTGGGTATATATAGAACCGAAAGCAGGTTCTCGAAGAGACATTTGTGCACCCGTGTTCACAGAAGCCTTATTCACCAAAGCCAAAAAGCAACCCAAGTATCCATCGACAGATAAATGGATAAACAGAATGTGGTCCATACATACAATGGAATATTATTCCATTATTTGGCCTTAAAAAGGAAGGAAATTCTGACACATGCTACAACATAGATGAGGCTTGAAGACATTATTGGTTAAGTGAAATAAGGCAATCACAACAGGACAAATACTGTATGATTCTACTTATACGTGCACCCAGAGGAGTCGAATTCATAGATATGGCAGTGATAGTAATTATAGTTATGGTAGATTTAGTAAAATGGTGGTTGCCAGGGACTAGGGAGAGGGGTGAGTGGGAAGTTATTGTTGTGGGTATGGAGTTTGGGAAGATGACACAAGTTCTGGAGATAAATGGTACTGTTGGCTGCGCGACAATGTGAAAGTACTTAATGCCACTGAATTATATGCTTTCTGATGATTAACATGGTAAATTTATGTTATGTCTTTTGCCACAATTAAAAAAATTTTTTTAATGTTTATTTATTTTGGAAGGAGAGAGAGACAGAGCATGAGCAGGGGAGGGGCAGAGAGAGAGGGAGACACAGAATCCGAAGCAGGCTCCAGGCTCCGAGCTGTCCGCACAGAGCCCTATGCGGGGCTTGAACCCACAAACCACAAGATCATGACCTGAGCCGAAGCTGGACACTCAACTGACTGAGCCACCCCGGCGCCCCTATTTTACCACAATTTTTAAAACGTTTTTCAAATAGTTAAAATGACACATTTTATATTATGTATATGTTAAATTTTTTAACGTTGATTTATCTTTGAGAAAGAGACAGAGTGCGAGCGGTGGAGGGGCAGAAGGAGAGGGAGAAGAATCCAAAGTAGGCTCCAGGCTCTGAGCTGTCAGCACAGAGCCCAACGCAGGGATTGAACTCACGAGCCATGAGATCATGACCTGAGCTGAAGTCAGACGCTTAACCGACTGAGCCACCCAGGCGCCCCTATGTTATGCATATTTTAAATGAAAATATACATTTAAAATTTTTTCTGGGAACTTAAGCCTCTTCCTTTGGAGACTAGAAAAGACCTGCTGAGGGTGCGTTTGAGCTTATTTTGAACTAGTCACCTTTGCCCTTTGTGAAAACCCAGCAATGCAGTGGCTGCTGGGGGGGGGGGGGGGTGGGCAGTGCTGCGGCCACACCCATGTCCCTCTCTTGCCCCTGGTGTTTTCCTCCACCTGCGGTTTGCACCCTCCAACCCTGCTGACTACAGCACAGGACTCAATAAACTCTTCGTTTCACTTTTTTCTGTCCCCAAGAATGAGTCATTAGCGCCTCAAATATTCCCGTGGGGTACCTGCCAACCTGCTTAAGCCTCTGTCCTGACTGCATTGAACTCTGTTTCCTCTCTTCCTCAGATACTTGTTGAACTCTTTCACTGGCCTCTCACTCTCGAAAAACAAAGCATACAATGAAATGAAAACAAACCCCGCTCCACGTTATTCCACGTGCAGTTAAACCCTCTACGCCGAGTTTAAGTTCAAACCTTCACACGTTTATGGTCTCTGGTCATTTGTTCAACAAATGTTATTGTGTGTCTGCCGGTGGCAGGGATGGAACTCAATACAAGCGATGAGGACACAATTTCAGCCATTGTGATGTCTGTGGGTCAGCGGGGGAAACAAATAAATAAACAGGAAATCACGGCCCAGAGTGAAAATGCAAGCATAGGACTAAGCACTGGGTGGGGGTGGCGGGCAGAGGCTGGGGGTGGGGGGGAGGGGCACCCAACCCAGCTGAAAAGATGGGAAAAAGGGAGTCCCGGAAAGAAGCAGTCTCAGGTGAGAAGGCTAGAGGAGAGACAGGTGCCGACACACAGTGTAAGCAGGTGTGTGTCCCCAAGATCTCAGCGACACCACCCCATTTGTCTCCCCACGAAATGTGCGGCCTCTTCCTTACATATTGACAGCTCCCAGTTAGTTTTTCCAACTTTTCCTGCTTGAAACTTCAAAAGAACCAACAAGAGAAAACACAGCGCCTCATCTTTTGAGTTTTAACTCCTTGGAAAGACCTGGGCTTTCAGGACATCCCACACCCTGTGTCATCCCCCTTCCCCTGACATTCTCCTCTTTCCCTAACACTAGGTCGAGTGGCAGTGAACATAATATGCATTATGCGAAAGCAACTTGAAGGCTCTAACACGTGATCAAAGTGCTGGGTATGAATCATCATGATTAATAATAGGATGTTTTGCACAGAGGAAAGAGCAGAGTCTGAGATCCCAGAAATCTTGGGTCTAGTCCCTTCCTCTGACTCCATGACCCTGAGTAAATTCTAAATGTCTATGCGGTGGATCTTGGTATTTTCCTCTATCTTGCACTCCATATTCTTAGACAAATGCTCATCCTGGAGCACACGCACACACACACACACACACAGATGTATATGCATGGATAGGTGATACAAATATACAAATATGGGGGGATATGTTTAAAATTTTTTAATATAAATGATAGGTATCTGGGTGATCACTATACTATTCTTTTAATTTTTATGAATGTTTGAAACTTTCATAACAAAAATTTTAGGAAATAAAATTCCTACCTTCCAACCGTCTTCCATCTGTGACCTGTGACTTTCCCTCTATTCAGGGCACACTCTGGTTACTTTTTAAAAGAGCATTCATATGTTACTCTAACTGTGACATCAAGATTTTGGGTCTTTAAAAAAATGCTTATTTATTTATTTTTGAGAGAGAGAGGCAGAGAGGGAGACAGAGAAACCCAAGCAGGCTCCATGCTGTCAACACAGAGACTGGTGTGGGGCTCAAACTCAAGAACCACGAGACCATGACCTGAGCTGAAATCAAGAGTCGGATGCTTAACCGACTGAGCCACCCAGGCGCCCCAAGATTTTGTGTCTTCTTTAAAGGATTTCAGCACGAGCAAGTAAGAGACAGCTGGAGGGCCAGGGAGGCTGTCTTCTCAGAGCCCCATAAAGCATATCGTGGAGGCTCTGTCTGCCCGCCTATACCCATGCTTGCACGACACAGTGTCCCTCTTTAAGCCACGTGTCTCAAGTGGGTTCTGTCTTAAACTGGCTGCTGTTCTGAGTCCCATTACCTCTCTAGACCACAGGCTGCTCATTTATGAAATGAGGCCACCGCACCAGTAGGTGCTGGACTAGCTCCCCTGGGCTGCACACTAAGCGTGTGGACTCCTGGGCTCCCTCCCCCCGCCGGCAGACGTGGTTAACAACATGCACAACACTGGACTGGATGCCCTCTAGGACCCTCCTGAGCAATAATCCACGGGAGTTTATAACACAGCACGGGTTGCGTCCTCACCAGACAGCATCTCTCCCAGGCTTCCCCCACGTCCCCACTCACACCCCTCCATCACTCACAGCGCGAGCTGGACCCTATCACCCCAAAGAGAATGGCTCTCCTGACTCTGCCGGCCTGTGAGCCTAAAGCAAGACAACGCAAAATACAGGGGGGTCAAGGCAGATATCCCACAATCCAGAAGCACTTTCTTTCTGCTCGACCTTTGAAATAAACCAAAATTGCTCATCTTTTCCCTGTTACATTAAACTATATTTTACAGGCCACACTGCCTTAACTATGGTTTCAGAGGTATTTTCTTGTTATTCAGAGCTCTCTTTTTTTAATGTATTTTTTTTTTAAGAAAAGCTTTATAAAAGCATATTTCAGTCTAAAAATATAAATACTTTCCTTTAGGAAGTCACCGCTCCCTTCCCCTCACATATTTGAGGAAATACTGCAGATATAACTGTAATGATGTTAAAAAGGAAACCTGACCACAAAACAAATTCCCTTCCAGTGTTTTCATGGGAGGCCAATAACAGCTGATGCCCAAAGTGATGGGAGCTGGGTGGGGGCCCCTTTCCCCTCAATGTCATACACCACCTTCCGTTTTCTGTGGGCCGAATGTTAAATCAACCTAAGCGAGAGTCAACAAAGGTCCTTTTCATCCGGGGACATACAAAACTGCAGGGCCCGGTCCTGAAGGTTCAAGTCTCTGAGACCTTCCATCGGCTGAGTGAACTACAGGAATTCATTTAATAATCCTGTGGAATGATCCTTCTTCGTGGAAGATGGAAGCACAGAGCACCACCTGACCAGCTTCTGCGCTGACCCCTCATTCTTCCCCGGCTCTTCTCTTGCCCCGACTTGTCTGGATTATGTGATTATCACAAGACCAGCACACCGGGGGACCCTTGATGGAGCCCTGACTGTTTTCTCTTTTCTTCAGCACATTTCAAAGAACTGACAAAAGCAATTGAGGAAAGATTTCTTTCGGATTCAGTGTTGCTCAGGCCGCAGGTACACACACCTTGCTCCATCAACGGCATTGAGCAAGCGCAACAAAGAGCAACAGTGCCCGCTAAATGCACGCTATTAGCAGCTGAGCCGGCATGCAAAAATAAAAGTCATATTATTGCTCAGATTTATGTCTAGCTGGAGAGGATGATCAATAAATGCAACAATAAATTACAGGACAAAACAGTATGAATGCAATAAACGGCCACAATCTGTGATATCACCTGAAAGCACCGTGCAGTTTGAGTGCCTGGGGAAGGCTTCATGCAGAATAAACAGAACAGAGGAACAATTACTGCCATGGGTTTTGACTGCGAACTGCCCCGGTACCTATGAGCTATAGGACAAATGCTTGGAGCTGTAGGGCAAAATACTTAAGCTATTTCTGCCTTAGTTTCCTCATTGTAAAATAGAGATAATACAAGCACTTTTATCAGAAGGTTGTAATAAGGAATACACACGTACAAACACACCCATAGGGATGTGTATATAGATACAGATATAGGTATAGATACAGATATAGGTATATGCGTGTATTTATTTCTTAGTCTATTTTCACACTAGAATGTAAACTGCATAACAATGGGAAATATTGATTGTTTGCTGCTACGGTGACTGTCCTGTATCAACTTAGCTAAACTGAAACTACATTTCCAGCATTCTCTTCCCTGCATATTCTTGGCTTAGGGCTGGTCACAAGAGAAATTTGCATGATTACTTGGAAGTCAGAAGTGAAGCCTCTGCCATATTTTTATGCTCTGAAGGTCAGTGCAGGGCCCCGGCAGTGTGCTGGCTGGCACGCGTGGTCACGGATCTGCTGGCTCGCCCAGGCTGGTGCTCCTCTCCTTCCCACCACATCTCTTTCTTCGGCTTCTCTGAGTCCTGGGCCAGGCATGCGCACAGCTCCATGGTGAAGACCGCCAGCTCCTCCTACAGGTTCCCTGTGTTATCAGGGTTACAGGCAGTGACTGATAGACGGGTTCTGGTTTCTTCTCATGGGTCACGATCTGCTCTTGCTGACCCCGCTTCACATCTAGCTTTCCTTCCCCACGAGTCGGTCTAGGTAACTTATAAGGACTTCGGGACCATCACCAGACGGAGGGGCGACAGCCTTGCACAGAGTCCCCAAGCAGCTTCCACAACTGTGTAAGCTCTGATTCCTAAAATAATCCCATTATTCTGTATCACTTACAGCGATCTGGCTTTTCTGACTGAGCCTGGACTTGGCAACTGTTGTCAGAGGATGTTCTCTGAACCAGTTCTAGACTATCTGAAATTGGTTCTCTGACCTTATTCAACTGAAAGGCACTAATGACCAGGATCATTAGTAATAATTGGTAATGGTGGTCTGTGAGATGCACAGCAAAAGTTACTTTAATGGTTACTGGCAATCAAATGTCTCTAGCAAACAAAGCTTTGGGTGATGAAGTAGTTTGTTCCATAAAAAACTTCGTATATATAATGGGGTTGTTTAGTTGCATTCGGGAGAACTTGGGGGGGAAATGACACGCTCAGGGCTTTAAATTCCTAACTCAAGTTCTGACTAAGGGACAAGAAATCTATGCTTTTTTTCCCCAAAGTCAAACCTTTTTTCTTTTTTTTTTTTTTCTTTCTTTCTTTTTTTTTTTAATATTAACGTCTGACTGCAGATTCCTAGCATGTCAGTCAGGATGATCTTAATTTCTACACCACGGCTTTCTTCTTCTTTTTTTTTTTAATTTTTTTTTCCAACGTTTATTTATTTTTGGGACAGAGAGAGACAGAGCATGAACGGGCGAGGGGCAGAGAGAGAGGGAGACACAGAATTGGAAACAGGCTCCAGGCTCTGAGCCATCAGCCCAGAGCCCGACGCGGGGCTCGAACTCACGGACCGCGAGATCGTGACCTGGCTGAAGTCGGACGCTTAACCGACTGCGCCACCCAGGCGCGCCTCAAACCTTTTTTTCTGTAGCTATGGGGCCAAGGTTTCTGAAAACCAAACCTAAAGTCCAATCCAATTGAATTTCCAACTTTACAGGATCTCTTTTGCTAAAGTTAAGGCAATAATTAGAAAGGAGGAGGAGCCTAAAAACTGGGAAGGGGAGATATAGGAAATCAACACAGCTAGGGACCTTGAGTCCCCAAGTTCTGCCGAGTGTTCTTTACCAGTAGAAGAAATTCTTTCTTCTATGTCTGAGGAAGTTTTCATCCCTGTGCTTGAAGATCCTGACGTGGTCTCTTCTGAGGCCATACACAAGAGACTGGTGACCTTCCTCAGGGTGAACTTATTCATTCTAGACCAGATTCAAATTCCAGCAGGCCCCAACAGGTACAACATAGGACCTATGCCATACACACCAGAAGAACTGCAAGATTTTACCACTTTATATCAATAGGAACTTTGAGGGCATGCTTGTGAACCCAGTAAACATGTTGGAGCATAGTGGAAGGAATACAATGTTGAATTGGGTTTTTGAATTTGTTTACGGAAATATATAATAATGTATGTTAACATAATATAAATTGAAACAGAGATTCAATGTGTTCTTGATTCAATGTGTTAGCCAAGTGGCAGGTAGTGGCTCTAACACTTTCCTTATTTGGTTGACTGAAACCTGGTAACTTGGTTACCTGGACCCACAGATATGACACTAAGACTTTAATGAGATAGCACAGAAAGGGTCTGCTACTGGGTGAAAAGAAAATGGAAAATGGTAGTACCGACTTCAAATATATTCCGTCTTTAGGAACGAATGAAAAGGAATGGGTTACTTTGTGATTCACGTCTAAGAGATTCAGCCCTTGTGAAGTTCATCTCTGTTTTTTACACTAATCCCAAGTGGGAACATCATGGGTCATTTTCTTCCCCAGCCTTGTGTACCATTGCGATCTGCAAATATTCTTGCCTGCTAAATAAAGTCTGGGCGATGTGGTTAATTTTAATGAGAGATTCTAATTAAATCACTTAGCCATGCAAGCACACAAACCTTCCTCTCTTTCCAGCTGTTCCTTCTCCTGTGGTATCTGTCCCTTTGGTTGAATCTAGCGAGCTCTCTCTCCAGTTGAGGGGACTATTGAGTCCACCGGTTCTGTGACTTTTCAGTTATGACCCCAAATTTCCTATCTTGGCATGTTAGGGAAGTTGGAACATCTTCATTTGTATTGTGGCTTTAATTAACATGGCTGGGGCCAGAATCCAACAGCCCACATGAGGCAGCACTAGATAAGGTGGAAAAGGGAGACGCCCGGATACAGTGCCAGCTCCGGGGTGCTCAGCATTCTCCCTGCTCCGGTCCCCAGAGACACCCCAGTCCTGGAAAGTTTCAGCAGAAAGCACCCTCATGAATCTAAGGAACAACATTAGCTGCCTGAATTTTTCTTCTTTTAAACAGATTCAATCCCCAAATGCTCTTTGTACTCTTTGCTTCTTATTTTGAAAAAAAAAAAAAAAATACACACTCTCTCTTTTTGAAAACTCTTTCTTATATAAAGACCTCAGCCCTTAAAAGGAATTTTTGCAAAAGAGAACAATTATGTAACGGCCTCTTAGGGATCTAATCCTCAAGATGTGACCTAAATGAATGATTTTTTAAAACTCCAGGTGTAAGTAGGAAGAGGAAAAGTGTTCTGAAAATCATCGCCCACTGTTGAGATCATGTATAACATCCATCACTTATGCTCTTTGAAATTATTCAAGGGGCAAGACTGGTCTCTTCCACTGAACTTATGTGGAACTTGCCAATTTAATTTAATTTTAGTATCTTTTAATGTGTAATTTTAATTTTTATTTAGAAAATGGTATCCTTTATCTCACCAATATCACTGGGAAAGTTGGGCTTTCACAGTATAAGGAATTAACTCAACACCTATTACTTATTCAAAATATGTAATCAAAAATCTAAGGTTTGGTTATATGCCATGCCATGTAACCCCAACATATTGGAATTTCAATTTATAAAATTATTAAATTCAGAAAAATGTATTGCAGTTTTATGTTTTCTCAGTTGTAAGATAAGAAAAATAATACTGGCTGCTGTTACCACTGGCCTAAGAGCCTGAATACGAGTATTGCAAGCACAACTTGCTAATAATTGCTACATAATCCAGCACTGATTTTTTAAGCTTATTTATTTTTGAGAGACAGAGAGGTAGAGCATGAGCCGGGGAGGGGCAGAGAGAGAGGCAGACACAGTATCCGAAGCAGGCTCCGGTCTCCAAGCTGTCAGCACAGAGCCCGTCATGGGGCATGAACCCACGGACCGTGAGATCTCGACCTGAGCTGAAGTCGGATGCTTAACTGGCTCGGCCACCCAGGTGCCCCAATCCAGCACTGATTTATACCGCTGTAGCAATTTTATGCTAGATTTTCCAGGATCAAAGCAGGGATGTAGTCATTCTGTAGAGACGACCATTATGCGAGTGCCAACTTAAACAATTCTGCTTATCAGAATTTGCAACTCGAGACATCCCATTAAAACAAATACAAAACACCCAAAGAATGTGTATGTACCAGCGTGAGTGGGTGTGTGTATGATATAGATACATGTATCACATGTATACATATATATGTACATACACATATGTGTGTGCACGTGCGTGTGTATGATATACACATATATAACATGTATATACATATACATGTGTGTATGATATATATACATGTAACACCTTCAGAGGTGCTGCCTTCATTTTCTTCCATAAGCATGACAATATTTACTTTATAGCAAATCTTACCGTGTAAGAACACTGTATAGTAAATATGTTATAATAATTTTTCATCTACTTTCATCTACTTTCATTTTTGAACAAGTCAAAAATTTTTAAGATCCACACTGATGAACTTCCCCCAAAATGTTTCTAATTTGATGGCAAGATTCATTAAATGTAAAGATCAGAAGGCTCTTATAAAATATCCAGCTCTTCTCACTTCTAAACATTTTCTATAATTTTTAGAAATTTTTTAATGTAGAATTTCAAGGCTATTTCTTTTCTTCCTGGATTTCTTCACAATGGCAGCTACATTTAGACTTTTTAAAAATAAGTATTATTAAATCAAGAAGTTCTTGGCCTTGGTTAATTGTTAAGCATTCTGATGCCCCAAAGTAGTATGTAGGGGTCCCCATAAATCTCATTTAAATGACATCTCATGAACTATTTCTTCTTACTTTTGCTGTTGATTGGTGCTTTCTGAGACATCTAATCAAATCCTAAGTAGGGTTGCCAACTAAGATACAGGATATCCAGTTAAATGTGAATTTCAAATAAATAATGAAAATGTTTTTAGTATAAATATGTCCCAAATACTGCATAGCATATACTTATGCTAAATTTATTTTCATAGTTTATCTGAAATTCAAATTTAACTTCTTATCTTATACTTTTTAAAACAGCTTTATTAAGATATTCATGTACCATGAAATGTCACCATTTTAATTATACAAGGCAATAGATTTTAGTATACCACAGAGTTGTGCAGCCATTATTACAACCTAATTTTAAAACATTTTATCACCCTAAAAAGAAACCCTGTAGCCATTATCAGTCACTCCCCATCCCCAGGGTCCCCTTATTCTGCAGCCCTAGACGACCACTAATTTACTTTCTGTCTTTGCAGATTTGACCATTCTGGACATTTGACCTATATGGACTCATGCAATATGTGGTCTTCTGTGACTGGCTTCTTCACTTAGCCTGATTTCAAGGTCCATTCACATTGTAGCATATGTCAGCGCATCTGTGTTTTTATTTCTACATCTGGCAATGCTAATCAAAAGGCAATATGAAATAGAACCATTTTGCCTAATATAAGGTTAAAAAAAAAAAACTGTTCTTTACTACCAGACTCTGATCCAAACTGATCCCTGGAGCTATTCTATCAAATTCTCACATCTCCTTCGGATTCCTAGAATTTGCCGCTCTGGATTTGGAGACCAGGGATCAGAACTATGCTTAAGGTGACAGGATTGGGGGTGGTGAAGCTGGCAGGGGTCAGAGGCACAGGATGGAGAAGGAGCTGGTGCTCCAGTTGGTGGTAAAAGGGTCCGAGCCAGTCATGCCCCAAGTACGAGGGCGGTCAGAGCTGAGTGTCTGCCTTCCACACCTTGGGGCCTTTGATGATGCCTTCTGTCCTTCTTTCCTTTTAGCTCTCCCCTCGATGTAGGCCATCACCAGATTTTCCCTCTGTGAGACGTCAAGAGGAAGGATAAATAACACGGGGGGTTAACCCTCACGCTGAAATTTGGGTTAGCCCCACCGCCAGTGACAGCGGTCTTGGGGTGGAAGGAGGGAAATGATTTGAAAACAGTCCTACTGCACAAGTCTGAAGGGTCTGATTTCCTATCTGCCGACATTGCTCTCTCCCCACGTCCCAGATCCCAGCCCCAGCCCTGACTCCTACCACCGCTCCCTCTCCAGTTGTGATAGCTCCCCAAAAGGATGTGGTGGTTTAGGATACAAGGCCCTGCCTTTGACCCTGACAGTTCATTGTGCTCATGGCCTCGAGAACTCTGGTCTATGCACAGTAAACCACGGCTCCGGGAGTTTCCCATTTAGGACTATGGAGGAGGAAGCATTAAAACTTCACCAAACAATTTAGCCAAATGATTACTTTGTTCTTTCTTTGTGTAACATTGCTTTTTGCCTTCCTCAGAATTAGATAATTTCATTTTCCTAGTTTAGACAGATCTCAGAAGAAGTTGTGTGACTTTGCTCCTGAGGGTGAGTGAGGGGACCTTGTCTCCCCAGGGACTTGAGCAGTAAGCCCAACCCGCCCTCTGCCTTGCGTGACAGGATGCTCTGTGCATGCCTGACGGAATCCAGGACAGTGCCCCACGCCCTCCACTTGTAAAATATGTATTTCAAACTTGATGTATCTTTCAGCTTAAGCCTTCATCAAAGCTGTAGCCAGCATCAAGAACTCCCCCAGAGGGCCTCACTCGAACGCTTCTGTCTCCCACAGAGAAAGGAACCTGCTCTCACCCCAAAGTACATGCTCAGCTGGCAGAGTGAATTCTTATCACATTAAAAGAAAAAAAAAACCCACTAACCATCACTTTCCAGAAACTCTTGCAAAAAGGTCAACTTTAAGGCAATGTTTATCAAATGCATTTCAAGGAATCCAGGGTTTAGCTAACTTGTTCCCAAACTTTAGTTTCCTAAGGTGTTCTTTCTTTCTTTCTTTTTCTTTTCTTTTCTTTTCTTTTCTTTTCTTTTTTCTTTTCTTTTCTTTTCTTTTCTTTTCTTTTTTAAGTTTGTAATGCACTTCAAATTCCAAATATTTATGGTTCCCTGAGAGCAGGCTGTCGTACTTTGCAGCCTGGTGGCCCTGAGGCAGCATTCTTGCCTGGCAGGATTCTAGAGGCAGAGAAAAGAATGATAAATAGAATCCACTGTGGGTGAGTTGGGTCGAAAGGGAGTGATGTTCCTTTTGCGCCGTGGGAGACAGATCTGTGAGCCAGGCTGTTCCTCGGAGCCGCACAACCAGAGATGCCCGTGGCCTTCAGGAAGGTGCTGCTATCCAGCTCTTGGCTCTACCCGGCCACTGCGCCCCTCAGTTCTTTCTCTCCCCTGACCAACTCAGTGAAGAGAATACTAGCATTTCACAGGTTAGATTTCCTCATGCCCACTAACAATAGCTAAACACAGTGAGACTAAGTGCATACTGCACGTGCGGAAATGAAATCAAACTACCCTAAGAGTGAGAAACGTGTAAGAAACAAAACACAAAGCCACTGAATAATCCAGGAGACTTACTTTCTATCCCTGGGCCCAGTAACTTCCGAACATATTTCCCTCAAGAGACCTCTTGTATGGCACAAATTATAGTTGTTTCATCAATGTATCCATCAGTCATTACACATTGAGCACGCCTACAGTATGTAAGGCATTGTGAAATCGTTACCTAAATTAAAAGTACTGAATACATTTCTTGCACTGCACGTGATCAGCTCATTACCTCAAAATAAAAATTCTAATTTAAAAAAATTACTGAATTCCAAGATTTCAAGGACACTTGTGCCCTCATAAGTAAAGAATGAACTCTCATGGCAAAAATTCTCCAGGAAGATAATGGCTCACTAATATCTCCTGTTTGGTATAATGCTATGTCTTGGGTGGCTCAATGAACCAAAGAGATAAGATCATTTCAGCTGTGTATCATTTACTGGGCAGGTCTTTGAGAGAGTAAATCTTTGACGTGGAATCATTGGGAGGACTCCCCTCATAGCATCCTAGTACTACACTATACTTCTATAGTATCTCTGTGTGTATATATGTATATATATATGCATATGCACCTACCCACCCCCATATAAATATGTATATACACATATACATATATCCTTTGTCCAGCTCTTAACTAAAATTAATCCATCTAATTTACCTCTAGAGTTCCTCTAGCTTGAATATTCCAGGATTCCGCATTGCATTAGTTATGTAGCTCAACCCTGAGGAAACAGAACATAGGACAGGCCTAGGCTTTTAGAAATGAGAAGGTCTGGAGCACTGGGTGTTGCCTACAGGAGCGAGTTCCAGTGGGGGACCTGGGGCAGAGAAAGGGCTATCAGACAGGCAGAGGAATCAGACAGGAGCTGCAAAGGCAGCAAAGCCAAACGTGGCCATGTTTTACCCAGAGCCAGGCCTATACCTGCAAAATTGGATTTAATGCAGAGTGTCTAAAAATACGCTCAATGAAAACAGTCTGCTGATTCTCTTCTCAGAAGAGACTACTGCAAGACACAATGGGGTCAGTATTTGAGCCTTCATTTTAATGCTTAGAAGAATCTGCATTTACGCAGTCAATTTTCTCCTACCCGGGAGTTAAACTTCTGACTTCTTTGTTGAATCCTCGCAGAAAGGGGCCAGAGGTTAATGGACTTGGGAATCCAAGGCCCAGTGATACAAGAACTGTGCATTCCATCATCACTTGAACCTCTACACATTATCAGACTGAATAAATACAGTAACACCTCACTCATCTACAACCCAACTATACAGCAAATGCATAAGGGGGAACCAGGAAAGCAGACAAGGGCTTGTGATGGAGTAGAGATTATAGGCATTGGAAAACAATGCTTGGGGTAGAGACAGAGGGACAATCAGTCAGACAAACAGACAGAGAACTGTGCAGCCATTCCTACTAAACCACAAAGCAGGCAGCTCACATTTTGTAGAGTATTTTGGAGTGAAGCAAAGTTTTCTAAAGAAATCCATTAATGAAACTTGTATGCTTCAAGACTGCTTTGAACAAGTGCACTGAGCCATGGTTAGTGATACAAGCATTAAAAAAAAGGGGAGGGGCAACTCAGCACAGAAGAGAAGAGCCAGACACAAGGACAATGCAAAGAGGGCAGGTGCCCTAGATGGCTGGGACAGGGTCTCTGCCCTTAGCTGTGGGGACAAAATGTTAGCAGCTGACCCTAATTACAAGGAATAGGCAAGCAATATCAATACCTACAACTGTTTATATTCCTGTCTAAATGGGCTATAATATTGTCTCATTGATTTCAAGCTTTCTCAACAAGTTCCAAGTTAGTAAACCTTTAGATTCCTGGCTTATTTTTGGGAGTGCTGCAAACAACACTTGCATTCAATATAATCTATTCTGTTCAAGGGAAGCCCCTTGGCCTGTTATTGAGACTGGTTAAGGCTAAATTCTACAGTTACAGCAAACTTGGGAGTTCTGGCTTTCTAACTCACAGAAGTTAGAAATGACAGAGGCTTTATTTACCCACACACAAACACTAACATCAGCAAGAAGTGACAGGTAATAACAAACAAAGGGAAAGGAAAGAGATAAACTCTCTAGTGCCAACCCAACTACCAGAGAGCATAGCAGACTTCAAACCTCATCACAGACCCTGTGACACACATTTGATGGCCTAAATCTACCAAAAAAAAAAAAAAAAAAAGGCACAACTGCAATCAGTACATCTGATTTTAAAATGTGGAAAAGTAAGCAAGGGAGTTTGAAAATATTTTGTCCGAAGGGGATGAAGAAAAATAGAAACTTGCCTATCTACATAAAGTTGTCAAGAGATGTGGACAGTTGAGGTCTATCCTGGGTTGAATAGTGTCTCCCCAAAATTCTTGTCTACCCAGAATCTGTAAATATGACTTTATTTTGAAAGAGTGTATTTGCAGTTGTAATCAAGCTAACATGAGGTCCCATTGGACTTGGGTGGGCCCTAATCCAACGACTGCTATCCTCAGAAAAAGAAAGAACTTGGAATAGACACACGAGGGAAGAGGGCCATGTGACAACAAAGGCTGAGATTGCAATAATGCCACGAGCCAAGGAGCACCAAGAAGTGCCAACAGACACCAGGAGCTGGAAGGGGCAAGGAAGGATCCTCCCTAGAGCTTTCAGAAAGAGAATGGCTCTGCCAGCACCTGAATTGCTGAGTTCTAGTCTCCAGAGCTGTGAGACTTCTGTTGTTTAAAGCCACCCAGTTTGTGGTACTTAGTTTTGGCAGCCCTGGGTAACTCATTCAAGGTCCTGTTCTGCCTGGTTCATTCAGTCAATTTAGACAGTTGCTGTTGAAATCAATACATGCGGTTTGTTGAGAGATTACCATTTTGCAGACACCATGCTAAGCATTTTGCATGGGTCAACTCATCTAATCTTTACAATGACCCTCGGAGGTGGTCTGAATGTTGTGAAGAAAGCTAGTGAATGTTGCAATAAGAAGTTGGACGGGGTACCCGGGTGGCTCAGTTGGTAAAGCGTCCGACTTTGGCTCAGGTCATGATCTCACAGTCCCTGAGTTCAAGCCCTGCGTCAGGCTCTGTGCTGACAGCTCAGAGCCTGGAGCCTGCTTTGGATTCTGTGTCTCCCTCTCTCTCTGCTCCTCCCCTGCTTGCACTCTATACCTCTCTCCATTTTTTAAAAATTAAAAAAAAAGTTGGACTCAGGCGTATTGGTTCCAGAATCATGCTCTACTGCACATATGATGCACTTTGGAGCTTAAATCAACCAAATCCGTTGTTTTCACAGAGTAAATTATCCAGATAATTCACTCAGCTTCATTTTGGATGATTAGGATATTTTTACTGGACATGAAATTCTAAGTTGGCAATCTTTTCTTCCTTAAACACTATAAAGATGTTTTTCCATTGTCTTCTCCCTCCACTGTTTCTGATCATTGTTCTTCTAGATGTGAAGTGCTTTTTTTCTTTGGCTGCTTATCTTTTGGTTTTTAGCAGTTTGTTGATGATTTACCCAATGATAGTTTTCTTTGAATTTATCTTGCTTGGGACATGCTGAGCTTCTCGGGTCTATAGGTTGAAATACTTTTTAATCAAATTTGGAAGTTTGGGGCCATTACTGTTTTTCACATGACTGTTCTGCCATATTTTCTCTCTCTCCTCTTCTTCTAGGACCCCATGTTAGATATTGTCCCACGATCATTGAGGCTCTGTTTATGTTTTTTAAGTCTTTTTATTCTATTTGCTTCAGCTTGAATGATTTCTATCCATCTGTCTTTAAATTCACTGATTCTTTCTTCTGCTGTTAAGTGTATCAAATCAATGTTTTATATCAGAAATGTATTATTTAATTCCAGGAGATCTATTTGGCTCTTTTTCAAAATCTCCTTGCAGGCACTAGAATATAACCACCAGAAGGGTAGGGCATTTTAGTGCACTTAGTGCCCTGCTTTATCCCTGTTCCCTAGAACTGGAATGATATTTGTTCGTAGACAAATACACGCCTTCATCTCCCTGGCTGGAGCTAATGAGATAACGAATAAACAGCTGACTTAGTAAAGACTATTTTGGGAACAAATGAGAGCTGACAGGTTCTTCTTTTCCTTCTAATGTTTGATGATCTTAAAGTCTGCTGATTCTTCTTCTCATGAAAAGCTATATGTAGGACAGTTGTGGGATGCCCTGGGTGACTCAGTTACGTGTCCAACTCTTGATCTTGCCTCAGGTCATGATCTCATGATTTGAAAGTTCAAGCCGCATGTTGGGCTCTGTGCTCACAGTGCAGAGCCTGCTTGAGATTCTCCATCTCCCACTTTCTCTGCCCCATGTGCATGCCCTCTCTCTCTCTCTCTCTCTCTCTCAAAAATAAATAAATAAACTCAAAAAAAAAAAAAAAAAAAGGACAGTTACTGATTGCCTTAGTTTGGATTCCAAAGAAGCAGACCCTGAGAATCCTGAGAAAAGTATTCAAGTGTGAGTTGTTTATTTTGGAAAGGATCCCAGGAACATCTGTGGGTAACTTGGAAACTGAGAAACGAAAAGAATGGCAGCCAATAAAAGGTGTATTACGAAGCACATCTCTTTGTGGACAACTGGAGGTTAAGGCCAGTGGAGAGTTCTGGGACTCAGTGGAGGGTTAGCCCACCTTAGGGGCAAGGGAACTTTGATCTTAGTACACCATTTCCATCAGTCACTGACTGAGGATTGGTGGGGTTGGGGTGAGGGGTTGATTATGTACTTTTAGTCTGCTATACTAACATTTCTGAGGAGACAGGCTCTGTAGCCAAAGAAAGACCTCAGGCATCAGAAATCCCACAGGGTGATTACCATCATAAACTGTAAGGAGGCATGGGTGGGACACCTTCATCAGGAACTACACTGATAAAATTGTTTACTTTCAGAATATATATATCTAATAAGACAAATATTTAATACAGTGCTAGGCTCACAGAAATATTACCCTGGAGTAGTAGATAAATCAGATTCTAGAGTCAACCCAACTTGGGCTCAATTATAATCTCTTCTATTTACCTGCTTTGTGACCCTGAAAAAAATCACTTAACTTCCCTCATTTATAAAAGGGTCTAAAGCATAAGATTGATATGGAGAATAAATAAGATTGTATCTGACACACAGTCAGCACTAGAAAAGAAGAAATTTACATCTTTTTCCTCCTCCTGGATTTAAGCCAAAACAGTAAATTGTGAAATTTCAGGCATCAGTGAACCAGGAAGAATCTGAATGGAGAGGACGAGGAAAAGAGAAAACAATGTTCTGGTATTCCTGAGTTACAATATGGAGGAGACACCTCTTCCCTTCTTCCCAGTTTGGAGCTCAGGAGCCCACAAGAGTGCAATACAACTGATAGAAATGGAGAAGCTGGAGAGAGAAGTTGTTTCAGTGTGAGGACGCCTAATGAAGCAATTCACTCAAGTGTTTGAACATTTAGTCCAGGAGAGGTGAGAGATTTGAATGTTATCCTGGATTTTGACAACCTACTAACTCAACCCTAGCATTTTTAGCAAATGTATGTACACTTCAATGTGGATCACTTGATTTGTTTTTACTTAAAACAATTTTTTTTAATGTTTATTTATTCTTGAGATAGAGACAGAGCGTGAACAAGGGAGGGGCAGAGAGAGAGGGAGACACAGAATCTGAAACAGGCTCCAGGCTCTGAGCTGTCAGCACAGAGCCCAATGCGGGGCTCGAACCTACAAACTGTTAGATCATGACCTGAACCAAAATTGGACCCCCAACCGACTGAGCCACCCAGGCGTCCCCAGATCACTTGATTTTAAAAATTACTTCTTGGGGCACCTGGGTGGCTCAGTCAGTTGAGCAGCTGACTTCGGCTCAGGTCATGATCTCATGGTCTGTGAGTTCGAGCCCCGCATAGGGCTCTGGGCTGACAGCTCAGAGCCTGGAGCCTGCTTCGGATTCTGTGTCTCCCTCTCTCTCTGCCCCTCTCTGGATTCTGTGTCTCCCTCTCTCTCTGCCCCTCTCCCTCACTCATGCTCTGTCTATCTCTGTCAAAAATAAACATTTAAAAAAAATTACTTCTTTATTTTGAGAGAGACAGAACTTGAGTGGGGGAGGGGTAGAGAAAGAGGGAGAGACAGAATCCCAAGCGCTTGTGCAAGGTCAGCACGCAGAGCGCGATGCAGGGCTTGAACTCACGAAACTGTGAGATCATGACCTGAATCGAAATGAAGAGTTGGTCACCTAGGCAACTGAGCCACCCCGGCATCCCTTGATCACTCAACTTGAGTTAGAAAACACTGTCTGGAGTTTTCACTCCACGGGACACGGGACATAGAAACACAACTTGGTGAGAGGCAAAAGGATTGCTGCAAAGGGAAACAGGGTCAGTCGTCCTGTGTTGGCTGAAATACACAAATTTCACAGGCCCATCTGCCTACAGTGTCTGATAAGACTTTTCATTCTCATGTGTTCACAAAAACCATTGGCATCACTAATGCACATTACCCTATGTTCCAGTCAGTACCAAATTTCTATGGAGCTGGAAATGAAAATGAAGGGCACAGCTGGAATCATTTGGGTTCTGGTTTCTCCTCTTAAATGCTTCAAGACGTTGTTGTGTTGGGACTGGGAAGCTTCCAGGAATCACATGGTTGTGGCTTGTGATTTCAGTTGTCATTCAGACGGGCCAATTTTTGAATGAATGACTAGAATGATAGCAGGCAAATGATAAAAGGGCAGGGGTCGGGGGGAGGGAGGTGTTCTCAAGTATAGGTATAAAAGTCAGAAAGAAGGAGAAGGAGGAGGAAGAGGAGAAGGGGAGGAAGAAAGGTCAAGCAAATAAAAAAGAACAGGAAAAAGAAATCTGAAGTACTGGGAGATAAACATTTCCAAAGAGTAAGTCTATAGTTTACCTATATATATGCAATAAATATTCACCAGTCCCTTCTAATGTGTCGAGGATGGTTCTAGGAGCTGGAGACATAGCAGTGAATCAAACATGCCTTTCTGGCACTTACATGCTAGTGGTCCTGCTGGAAGGCCCATTTAGGAAGGTGTGGCAAGGCTGAAGCTACTACGTCCTGTTTAGTTAAAACTTTGAATGTCTTCAGGTCCCTTGGCATCATCCCTTAGGTCAGAAATCTGAATCCAGATCTGCCTCTGACAATCTAAAAGTCAAGATACAGCAGAGTGCCTGCTATGAGAATTCTCCCCGGCCACATAGGATTGGAAGTTGGGAAAGAGAACCGACTCAGTGAGTAGGTTGCCAAGCAACCGATCAGAGTCACCAAGTCCTCAGACGTCTTCTGGGTAAGAGAAAAGCATCATGGTTTTAATTACAGTGGTGGCTCATCTCCTTCTTCCTTGAGTAGCCATGGGACAGGAGCAGATGTTTATCATACACAGGGCAGAATCTCTCCACATGGAATCCACATGGGGCTTCCACTTGGCATACTGGTATCGCATTCCAAGGCATTCCTTTGAAAGGCAGAATTTGCCCCAGAAATTTTGTAACAATTATCTAGAAACCTGACACAATGTCAGTAGCTGGCAACGAGCAGACATCTGATATACTACCTTCTTGACCCAAAACATTTCTGAGGGAATAGGGCTGCGAATAGGCAGCTAGATACACACGAATATGCATCGATAGTTCCAAGACAACTAACAATCACATGCAGAAACCTGCATCCCTACACGGCAATAAGACCAAGAGGATCTAGGGGAGGGGTAGTGAGTAAGCATGAGATTGTAATTTGGGGAAAATGGGTTCTCACCCGGCTCTGCCAACTAGCCATGTGATCTTGGGCAAGTCACTTCAATTCTAGCCAGAATCTGATCCCTTCTCGCCAGTTCCATTGCTACTACTTTCTCCAGCCACTGGGACCATTGCAACATCTGCTTCTTAGTCTTATCTTCACATCCCAATGGTCTAGAATCAACACAGCAGCCAGAACAATCCTGCAGAAGCTCTCAGATCTTGTCACTCTTTTGCTCCATCTCCCCAGTGGTTCCTGTCTCGTTCAGAGGAAAAGCCAAGTCCATGCAATGACCTGGAAGGTTCTACGAGATCAGACATCTCCTACTCCTAATCTCATCTCCTACTACTCAAGCCCTTGTTTGCCCTGCTCCCCACGCTATTTTGACTTTGTTTTTGAACCTTTAGTGTGCTCCTGCTGCAGAATATTGGAATTAGCTCTCCCCTCCCCTCCCCTCCCCTCCCCTCCCCTCCCCTCCCCTCCCCTCCCTTCCTCTCCTCTCCTCTCCTCTCCTCTGTTCTCTTCTCTTCTCTGTGCCTGGAACACTGTCTCTCCAACTAGCTCACTTCCAACCTCCTCTTCTACCTCAAGTCTGCTTAAATGTTCCTTTCTCAGTGAGGCCCTCTATAACTTCCTATTTAAAACTGAAGCCCCACCCTAGCTCCTCAATCACTTACTCTGCTTTTTTCTTTTTCTAGAGCATTTATCATCTTCTAAAACACTTTATAATTTAGTTATTGATGACGTTTATAGTTTATTATCTGCACTCCTATTAAGACCCATGAGGGCAGAAATCTTGGTATATTTCATTCACTGATGTACCTGAACTGGCCTAAAGGAGCCCCTGACACATAGTCAGTGTTCAGTAAATATCTGTTGAATGGATGAATGAGCAACTCAGAGTGCAATACAAATATTCACAATCTCTAGTCACAGGCAGTTAGGACTCTAGGCTGAGATGATCAGAAGTATCCAGCAGGTTTCTTCTTTGCTGTCTTCCAAGGGGTGGTAAGGAAGGAATACCTGAGTAGATACAGTACTATGTCAACTTCCAGGGAAGTTGCCCTTTAGGCAAAGAGCACTTGTTTCTTGTGATTCTCCTACCAGCTTGCTCCACCAAGTTCCTGCCTGTCCCCATGGGATTTGCACCGGACTGAGAGACAAATGAATGACAAGACTGCTGTTAATCGCAGAGAACCGAAACAGAAAGGGAGACCCTCCCTCTTACACACAGTTTAGAGACATTCATCTCTGCCATGCCCCTTGGATTCAACGGAATCCAGCAACTGGTTGTGCAAAAGACAGGATCCGCTAGTAATTGGCCAAACAGCTTTTCTTAGCATTGGCTGAATCAAGAATGTGCCCTTAAACATTAAATTCTCTTAAGGTCCAGGATCTCTGCCAAATCTTGTTACAATAGAAAAAGGCAAGTCAAATCCTGACCAATTCATGGCATTAGGTTAAATTCCTTCTAGGTAGCACACTCTACAGTGTTTTGTTTTGGTTTGGTTTGGTTTTTGAGGTGGGGGAGAGGCAGAGGGAGAGGGAGAGAGAGAATCCCAAGCAGGCTCCATGCCCCATCAGAGCCTGATGCAGAGCTCTATCTCATGACAGTGAGGTCATGACCTGAGCTGAAATCAAGAGTGAGACACTTAACCGACTGAGCCACCCAGGTGCTCCTACAGTGTTGTGACCAGTGTTAACCCACCATATTCACGCAGGGTAGAGCATAATGAGGGGGAATAAAACAATCTCTTTCAATGAGGCACTTTTTCCCCCAGAGACAACAGGTAACAAAATGAAAAAATGGGGGAGCCTGGGTGGCTCCGTCGGTTAAGCATCTGACTTCGGCTCGGGTCATGATCTCATGGTTCATGGGTTTGAGACCCGTGTTGGACTCTGTGCCGACAGCTCATAGCCTGGAGCCTGCTTCTCTCTGTGCCTCCCTCTCTCTCTGCCCCTCCCCTGCTCGTGCTCTGTCTCTCATTCACTCTCTCTCTGTCAAAAATGAATAAACGTTAAAAAATTAAAAAAAAAAAAAGAAATCACTAAGAATCTAGCTGCCTTTTTATATTAAAAATATTTTAATAAAAAAAATCAAAATACACACTGAAGTGCCTAGGCGCCCAAGGTCCAACTTCAGTGATTAGTTCAAAGCCAATCTCATTTCACTTACCACTAACCAAGAACCTCAGATTATTTTGAAGCAAATGATTTTATCTACATATCATTTTATTTCATCCACAGTGTTCATTGTCATGTCTAAAATAGCTGACATCTCCTTTTACATTATCTAATTAGCCTTCAGTGTTCATATTTTGCTAATTGCTTCAAAAATGCATTTTTAGGGGCGCCTGGGTGGCGCAGTCGGTTAAGCGTCCGACTTCAGCCAGGTCACGATCTCGCGGTCCGGGAGTTCGAGCCCCGCGTCGGGCTCTGGGCTGATGGCTCAGAGCCTGGAGCCTGTTTCCGATTCTATGTCTCCCTCTCTCTCTGCCCCTCCCCCGTTCATGCTCTCTCTCTGTCCCAAAAATAAATAAACGTTGAAAAAAAAATTTTTTTAAAAAAATGCATTTTTATAGGTTCATACACTGCAGTTGAGGTTTCTCAAGTATCTTTCAGTGTATAAGTTCCTTCTTTCCCTACCACTTGCTCTGTTCTGTAAATTCTATTTGTTGGAGGAGCTGTTGTCCCCCCAAACTACCTATAGCGTGGATTTTGCTGCTTATAGTGTCACTTAATACTTCACCATATTTTCTGAAAATTGGTAGTTACATCTAGAAGCACTATCAGAATCAGAATCAAGTTTTGAGCAAAATTACTTCAGTGAACTGTGTATTTCCATCAGGAGGCATATAGTGTCAAGTTGTTTCTCTTTTTTGAGATGTCACAAGCTATTGATAATCATTACCAAGAGTCATTACTAGCTGGAATGCTCCCATAGGAAAAAGTATTCTATCAACTGTGTGGTTACCCTAAAGCACAATTCATTTAGGCATGGCAAAACAAACACTTAAATTTTCTTTGGTCAGTTTTCAAAATAAGATGGTTCTCAGGGCACCTGGTGGCTCAGTCAGTTAAGCGTCTGCTTTTGGGTTTCAGCTCAGGTCATGATCTCACAGTTTGTGGGATTGAGCCTCACGTTAGTGTTAACGTGGAGCCTGCTTGGGATTTTCTCTTTCTCTCTCTCTCTCTCTCTGCCCCTCCCCACCCTCTGTCTCAACAAATAAACTTTAAAAAGCGAAAAACAAAATAAGGTGGTTCTTTAACATCTTCCAACATGGCCTATAAGTTTGTTTGTTTCTTTTATTTGAGTGCCATTGTGAATTTATAGATCCATTGGGAGCCTCTTCTGGTTGGCCCCAAGGTCATTTTGGCATGACTCTAGCAATATTTGGTTATTCCCTGATTTCTGGCATGACAAAATGTTCTGAACTCATCTTTACATATCTTGATTTCAGAAAAGGAATCAGCAATTTCTACAAAGATTAGCTCCCTTAATTGCATTCTTAGCAGGAAATATACATTTAAAAAATTCTGTCTGATCAGTAAATAAATCGTTGTTCAACTTCAAAAAGTAATAGGTGTGGACCTATCACTTTGAGGGATGAAGTTCCTGAAGGCAGCGAGCTAGACTTCCAGGGTGTGCTGGTGGAGAGAACTTTCTCCCTCCTGACCAAATGAATAAGGCAGCTGGCCTCAGTTTTGGACTCTCTCTCTTCTCTGTATCCAGTTCAGTAACTTGAGTAACAAGCAACTGGTTGTTAACTTTGGTACTTCATCTGCATATTTGTTCTTAGTAATGTACAAAGACAGCGCAGCTGACACACTTCTGGGCGTCTAAGTCACCTCCTGGCCATTTATGGCTGCATCCAACTCCCTCTGGAGCCCCATACTAGGCACTGGAGAAGAAAGAGGTGAAAAACAAAGAGCTTCTGTCCAGTCGGGAGGCAGAATGCATCCTTTAAAAAGTCACAAGATGCACAATATGTATAGGAAATGCTAGAGGGCTCTGGAGGGCGATGGAAGGACCGTGAAGGCTGTGGAGGAGGGCGAGGTGCAGCTGAGCCTTGAAGGGTCCCTGTGGCAGAGACGATGCTCTATCACACCATTTCTACTTCCTGGGCACCCAGGGAGATGGCATTTCCTTACTTCCTCTGGCCACTGGAATGTGTGAGTGAACATTCCAGGCTTAGCCTTGAAGAAGGAAATAATGACCCCTCAAAAATGTATCTTTTTGTCTTTACCTTGCTAGTCTCCCTCCCTTCATGCTCTTCCCCACAGGGCCCCTCTAGCCAGGCCTGTGCCTCAGGGCAAGATGCTTCTCAGGGGGGTGTCTGTAGTCACAGCTCACAAGCAGACAGGTCCGTGCCTCCGAGTTGAGTAGAATGTTCCTCGTCTCGGACATCTAACAATTCTTTCACCCAAAGGGAATTGCAGCGTTACATTTAGACATGTAGAACCTTTCACCTTCTCCCAAAATCAAATGGCCAAAGATCCACCTACTACTCCTGGGAGACTTTCTCAAGTAGGAAGAGAGAGTTGTGAGTGGGGATATAAACTGCTTAATCACATCCTCATCCTAGAATATTACTCAGCCTTCGCACACCTTACCTCCAGGGTGACTGTCACGGGTCACAAAGGAGCAAGGTCACGCCAGGATCCGGCCACTGACTCTCTTCCCTCTGGTGGCTGTGATACTTTCCTTTTAAAAATAACATTTATCATTTATTCTCGTTAGAAAAAAACACATCTGCTGAAAACACAACAGAATGATAAAACAAAGACAATTAAAATCACCTATAATCCAGTAACTCCAAACTATAGTTTGATGTGTATACTTCCGGTCGTTTGGAACCCCCTGGGTATGTGTGGGCCGTGTTGGTTTTGTCCTCTCAGACAGGACCCTATCGCACGTGGTTTTGTAGCTTGCTTTCTTCCTCAACGATATCGAGTGACGGTTTTCCCGTGCTCTCGAGTATTTCTCTACGACCAGATCGATATATCCGGAAGACAGGTGGTTTCACCAGGGAGGAGGGCCCTTGTCACAAAGAAGGATTCGTCTGTCCAGGCTCGGGCCGCGCTGGGGTGGGCGCCCAGATCTGCCAAACCCGACAGACAGGACCGGAAGGAGAAAGGAGGCCCGGGGGGGGGGGGTGGTGTGTGGAGAGTAACACCGCCAGGCACCAGCCTCGCGGACGCTCTCCCTTCTGGAAGCGCAAATCCCAGAAGCACCTCCCTGCGTCTGCCAGGAGGCCTTGCAACAGGCTTGCGGCTCTCCCGCCCTTGCCTCCCTTTCAGATACTGGACGCTGTGCTCTCACTTTTCTTCAGTTGGGCTTCTGAGACAGGTGGGGTGAGGGGGCGTGCGGCGAGGGGCGGGATTAGCCCCCCGGGCGGATTGTAGGGGTGGGGGGTGGTATAAATCAGACGTGTCCTCTCTCTTTCCGGACCGTGCTGCTCCCGGAGAGGAAAGGTCGACTTAACACGGCTTCACCTCCTAGGTGGCCTTTGCAAAGTCTCCAGAAGGCATTTTGTGTTATGCTTCAGAAACGCAGCGGGGGCCTCTCCGGGAACTGCGGCCGTGCAGCTTGTTGGCAGTGGCTGCGCCGTCTCTCAGACAGAGGCAGGCGTGCACCGGCGGCGGGAACGCGAGTGTCGCGGCAGCCTGGGGATGCGATGGCCACACCTGTTCCGCGCGTGCGCGGCGGGCATGGGCGCGTGCGCGGCGGGGACACGTGCGCGTGCGCGGCGGGGCGGGGTGGGGGGTCGCTGAACCCCGAGACCAGAGCGACTGCATGCGCGGCGCTGGGACGCCCTCCGCCTGCAGCGAGTCGGCTGCTCACGTCCGCTAAGCGCGTGGAAACCTCTATTGGCCACAGCCGGTCTGTTAGAACAGAAAGGTTCATTGTCCTGAAGTCACCCAGCCTGTCTGACCACTTTGGAAGTTTCTTTATGCTCCGCGGGAACTTGGAGGCAGTTGTCCCACCGGCCACTGGATTATTGACGCAGGAGCTTTACCCAGCAAACCTCTCTCGGAAGGGGCGACCCTGGTTTAATTTTCCACGAGGCAGGGAAAGCAACGCTTGAGAAGAAAAGTTCTGCTCTCCCAGCGCGCTCGAACTTTAAGAACAGTAAACACTCCACTACTTGACGGGGTGCGGGGAGGGGTGGTGGTTATTGACCTGAAATTACAATTTTGTGGGAAGTGGTTGTAGGCAAGTGTGCATGGACAAGAGTGTCCTCGGACCACACTTTCTTCAGGCTCCTGTATGCACCGACTTGGCCTGCCCTTGGGCTTCTCTCTGACTTTGGAGAATCCTGTTTGAGCAAGAATCCTGCTAAATCAGTTTGGGGGGATCCCCGACCCCCAGCCTTAGTATCTGATACCCCTGGGCTGCCTTCGGCAAAAATTCTGTGGACGGGGCGTCTGGGTGGCTCAATCGGTTAAGGGTCCCACTCGGTTTCAACTCAAGTCATGATTTCGCAGTAGGTGAGTTCGTGCCCCACGTGTGACAGTGCAGTCTGCTTAGGATTCTCTCTCCCTCTGTCTCTCTCTGCTCCTCCCCTGCTCATGCTCTGTCTCTCTCAAAATAAATAAACTTAAAAAAAAAAAATTCTGTGGAGTTGGTCTAGCAAGAATCCCCCATCCCCTTCTTGGTGATTTTCCATCCACTGAACCCCCACCCTATGCCTTGCCTGTACATCCCCATTTGTCCTTTTTAGAATGGAGTCCAACCTCTCTCCCCTACAAAACCCCATTGTAGGAGCCCCTCTTGAATAAAGAAAGGCTGCCTGTCTCTAACGTGTCCTGAATAATTTTTTTAGCAGGTTTCTAATGGTGTATGCATGCATGTGTGGGTGTGTGTGGTAAAAGATCCATCATGTAATGATTACATCTTTAAACAATTAGTATAAAATACATTCATTAAACAATTTCATTTGCTTCCGTGTCAAGCTCATGTGCTTTCCCAAGGTAATAATTTAGAACATCATATAATACTGATTTTAAGTGCATAGTTGAAAAAGGTTCACAGGAGTGAAAGTCTGGTATCAGTATCAGTTTGAAGAAGTGATCTCATTGATTTTATCCGTACAGCTGAAGATTCCTTGCAAGCTTTATTTTTCAAAGCAGAAGCATTGCACGGGTGAACATAGGCACAAATATCCCTCTGAGTTGATGAAGCCAGATGGAGGGTGCTGGGTCTCTTTTAAAGGTGAAAGCTGCTATCAAAAATGTCATAAAGCCATCACACCAGCCTGACATTCCAGTCTTCCAGGTCCTCCAGCTTTTCGTTTACATGATTACTTCATAAGAATAGGAGGAAGGCAAACCAAAACAAAAACCAAAGCTCTTGCATAACATTAGAGATTTAGTGAAGGCACCAACTTACCACTCTGAATATTATAAAGAGAGAATTAAGTTATTAAAAATTCTCTCTTACGTTTTAGGGTAATTAAAAAGACTTAGTCGATGTGGGGAAAAAATACAGAATAATCCCAGCCAGCAGGAATAAAATGTAGGATAGCATTTAAAATTTTCCTTCTGCAACTTCTGGTTCAGATAATTGCCATTGATGGATGTTTCGCTGACAGCGTGTACTCAAAGTTTGAGGCTGTCATCCTCTAAGCCCATTGATCAATCTCAGCATCACCAAAAGTGAGGCAACCAGACATGGTGGCAATAGGATGTGCAGCATATCATCTGAGATATTCTTACAAAAAAAGGGAGGGGGATGGGAAGCAAGGCAGGAAGGGACTCAGGCAAGCTTTGGACTCTAACCCTCAGACCACAGGAAATACAGCAGATAGAGCAACAGGTTAAATGACACCCTGGGGAAGCAATCAGCCAACACCAAAAGGTGAAATATTTTCTAAGCCAACCGACCCCATTTCTTCAACACCTCCCTTTGACGTAAGGGATAAAAAGGGGGTGCTGTTCTATGTTATATGACACTGAACAAAAACAAAACAAAACAAAAAACAAGACTTAAGAAACGTAATATAATGGAAGACCTTGTTAGGATACTGGTGAAACTATAGAAAGACTACTCGGTCAATCTTTGTTAGGATCCAAACCAGCTATAAAAAGACTACTTGGTCAATCAGAGAAAACTGAATACACATTATGTATTAGACAATCTCAGGGAATTATTGGTAATTTTTTAGAGTAATGATGCATTGTGGTTTTATTTTTGAAAGGCCTTTTATGGGTGAAATTAAGAGGCTGAGACTAAATAGTACATGGCAAAGTACTGATAGCTGCTGAAGATGAGCACAAGCATGGAAGGGTGTTACAGCGTCTACTTTCGTGTATGTTTGGAAATTCTTATGATTAAAAAAAAAAGGAAATACAGGGATAGCCATCAAAAGTGGAGAAAATAGTGTCCACGTGGTCCGAGTACCTGCTGGTCATCAACACCTCTGATAGAGCTATCACAGAACTCCTCCTGTCTTGTCTTTAAATAATTCCGTATTTCATCTTGAATATAGAGCTGCTTATTTCTTCCAGTTAAATTTGGCATTTCAGATTCAGTCCTTTGCGGAGACAACGGTTGTTGATGATCATCCAAGAGCAAACATTTCTCAAACTACAGGTCTTCAATCTGATGAGTGTGACAAAGCCAAAAAAGACCAGCGTCATCCCCAAATCCTTGAATTTCAACAGAAAAAGCCCCGCTCTCCAGTAGCAGTGGTGGTGACGGTGACAAAGCTTCATTCTTTCAGTTTTAAGTGAGTTTCGTGGCCCTTCTTTCTCTTATCACTGAGTATGAACCCCCTGGATAGGGAAACAGCACTAGCTTACCTGATAGCCAACAAGTCTATGCTAAAAGCACCTGGCACGCCATCATGCTGGCAGGAATGGGTGCCAGCCAGCACATCCTTCATCCCCTGGAAGGCTCTCTATGGATTTGTCGATTTTACAAACTTTTATATGTCCTCCCAAACCCACTCGCATAACATTATCTGTACAAGGGTAATGGAAATGCATTCCCATACAAGAAAGACACAATGATTTTCTTGCAAATATGAAAACAAAGCTGATGTTGCTCCTGGAGGAAACCCTTGCCTCACCGAAGCTTCCTCATTCCTGCCCTGTGCTCACCTCCACTGTGGCTCCCTTCTACCTTGTATTTTTATTCTTTCCTTAATCGTGGATATTTTCAGACACATCCCAAAATAGAGTGAGATGAACCCCCAGGCACCCTTTGGCCCACCGTTAACAATTATCAGAACTTTTCAAAACCTTATCTTATCCATTCCTTTCAGACCAGTTTCTTTTAATTTTCTTCCCCCCCCCCCCACCCCCGGAGCATTTTAAAACAAATCGCAGCCATCCCAGTAGTTTCCCAGTCTCCTCCCCACTTCTACATTTTTCACCTCGTAGTGGAATTTGTGTGCATGACATTTTCCCCTGTTGCTCTTCAGGAGGAGGGGGTCCTTTATGGCTTTGGCAGCGGCACGGAAACTGGCCCACGGTAGGTGCTCAGGAAACACTTGGAATTGAACGTGCGATTAAGGGCAGCAGCTTTATTGCCGGAGACTTAAGAATTCAGAACACAGGTCTTCGCTCACAGAATGCACGACGCCTCGGTCATCAAAAACATACTCATCCAGGGGCGCCTGGGTGGCCCAGTCGGTTAAGCGTCCGACTTCAGCCAGGTCACGATCTCGCGGTCCGTGAGTTCGAGCCCCGCGTCAGGCTCTGGGCTGATGGCTCGGAGCCTGGAGCCTGTTTCCGATTCTGTGTCTCCCTCTCTCTCTGCCCCTCCCCCGTTCATGCTCTGTCTCTCTCTGTCCCAAAAATAAATAAAAACGTTGGAAAAAAAAAATTAAAAAAAAAAAAAAAACACACTCATCCAAACACTCAGTATTTAGGACTCAGCACCGGCAGCCTCAGGACGGTGGGCGCGTGGGGCGCCTGGACTTGAATCGCTGCCCTTGGCTGCTTGCGGTGGATGTCACTGGGAACGACAGAAGGTGGGTTCCAAAGATGGCTGCAGAATCTCCCGTCCCCCACGTTTCCCCCTCCAGAGGTGGAGTTTATGTTCCCTCCTCTTGAACCCGGGTGGGCCGGTGGCCACAGTGGAAGTGATGTCGTGTGGTATCCAAGGTGAGGTCACAAAAGGCGATGCGGTTTCCTCTAGGGCACACACGCTGGAGCTCCGCGCGGTCCTGCAAACCGTCCGTGGCCGGCAGACGGCTGGGTAGGCGGAGACTCAATGAGCACAGATTCCCGGCCGGCCCGGGCCACTTCAGAATCCTGTTCCATTCGCTGCCGTTCTAACTCCAGTTACTGTGGGACCACGACGGCCTTACAGTGGGAACTGCACAGCCCGCCCCTCCTGAATTCCTCACCCCCTGTAACCATGAAAGATAATCACTGTTGTTTAAAACCACTAGAAGCGCCCGGGTGGCTCGACTGGTTGAGTGTCCCACTTCGGCTCAGGTAATGATCTCACAGTTGATGAGTTCGAGCCCCGAGTCGGGCTCTGTACTGACAGCTCGGAGCCTGAAGCCTGCTTCAGATTCTGTGTTTCCCTCTCTCTCTGCCCCTCCCCTGCTCATGGGTTCACTCTCCTCTCTCTCTCTCAAAAATAAACAAAAAAATAACAAAAATTAGGCTTTAAAAACACAAAAACAAAAAAACCCCTTAACTATTGCAGTGGCCTGTTTTGAAGAGAAAACCAGACCACCGGTCTCTATGCCTCAGTTTCCACTTCTCCAAAATGTTTCCTACACAGTAAACTATTAGGAGTATTAACTGAGGTAAGAACATCACTGGCACATTATAGCACTCAAAAAATGTTGGCGATCATCATTTGGGAAACATACATCGTTTAGAAATCTTGACCAACCTAATAAAGATAGTATTTGCAAGTTTCTATTTGCCACGCCTGCTGATACCTTTGCTATAAGACTTTGAATAAGACTTGTTACTACATAAATGAAAAATCAACTTCAAGGTTGCTAGGAGTTCTTTCGGCAATTGAAGAGAAAACAGAATTTTTTAAAAAGATGCTTTGACTGTGCTTCTACTTCCCTGTGTGGGAAAACATGCTTGAGAAAGCAGAAACAGTAAGCTGAGTGGAAGAGAAAGTTTCTCACAAATACAATCTTTGAAGAAAACCTAAAAACACGGGATTTTGTACTCATGTAGCGAATTTTATGGAGCTCTTTAGTACGTGTGTCTGAGAATGGCAGTGTCTGCTAAAGTAAAAGGAAGATATTTTTTGGAACTCACCAAAGCACAGCATGAGTATCACTTGTTAAAAATATTTGCAAACAAATCCGTATGTGTAAAAAAAAAAAAAAAAGGTATTTGAAATGCTAGGATAATAAAATAAAATGTAAGCTTGTTTTCTTATATATCTTCATGCACAGGATCGATGATTTTTTTTACTTAGCATCCATTCATAACACTTTAGTTGGAGAGGACTTACGGCAAGAAAAAAAGAGAGGGGAACAGGAGAGAGTACACATCTCCATCTGGTGTCACGAAGTCATTTAACAACCTCTAATCACTAATGTCGCACATACCTGCTTCTTGAAGATTATAGTCACTACTATTTATTCACTGTACCATTAAGTAATACAACTCCTAAGTAGTTTCTACTCTAGGAGTTGGGACACTTTAGGTGCCTTTTCTGGGGTTTTAGCTCAAGAGGGGGAGCTTCAGAAAGGTATTACCTGGGACCACATAGCCCACACCATTGAAAGGGTGAGCCTGACTTTTCCACTTACAAGTGGCCCTTCTCTCATTACAGTGCCAATGTAGAAATCACAACTCAGAATTCTTAACAGCTATTATTAGGGGCAGTATCTCGACTGGAAGACGAGATATATTTGGGATGGAGATATAACCTGGGCCATGAAAGACATGACTGAATTAAAACTAAAGAATCCCTCCTTCAAGTAACATGAAAAACATTTTTAAAAATCTACTCTAAGAGTCAAGCTCCATAAAATCATTTAAAGAATTTGAGGGGGCGCCTGGGTGGCGCAGTTGGTTAAGCGTCCGACTTCAGCCAGGTCACGATCTCGCGGTCCGTGAGTTCGAGCCCCGCGTCAGGCTCTGGGCTGATGGCTCAGAACCTGGAGCCTGTTTCTGATTCTGTGTCTCCCTCTCTCTCTGCCCCTCCCCCCGTTCATGCTCTGTCTCTCTCTGTCTCAAAAATAAATAAACGTTAAAAAAAAAAAAATTAAAAAAAAATAAATAAATAAAGAATTTGAGGATAAGGAACCTAAGATTTTCTGAGGAAAACTGAGTTTAAATTGCAAACTGAACTTTTAGGATCATAAAATACGGGTTTAGGCAACCTGAGAATTGAAAGGGGAGCCTGGGTGACTCAGTTGGTTAAGCATCCAACTTAGGCTCAGGTCATGATCTCATGGTTCGTGAGTTCAGGCCCCACATCTGGTTCTGTGCTGATAGCTCAGAGCCTGGAGCCTGCTACGGATTCTGTGTCTCCCTCTTTCTCTGCCCCTCCCCTGCTTGTGCTCTGTCTCTCAAAAATAAATAAAAACATTAAAACAAATTTTTTTAATTAAAAAAATTTGAATTTTTCCTCCCCAAGACATTATCATCCTCATCTTCCTCGTGACATTTGACACTGATCATCTCATCTCTAGTAGTGCTCGCCATCATGACATAGGAGTCAACGGGGCACCCGGGTGGCTGAGTCGGTTGAGCGTCCAACTTCGGCTCAGGTCATGATCTCGCGGTCCGCGAGTTCGAGCCCCGCGTCAGGCTCTGTGATGACAGCTCAGAGCCTGGAGCCTGCTCCGGATTCTGTGTCTCCCTCTTTCTCTCTCCCCTCCCCCCATTCATGCTCTGTCTCTCTCTGTCTCAAAAATAAACATTAAAAAATTAAAAAAAAAAAAGAGTCAAAGTTCCATGGATACCTCCCCCAAAATATAATTCTTTAATTAAAAATGTATACCCCTGAATTGGTGGAGAGCAATACTGAGAACCAAACGGTACCCAGTAAAAAACAGAAAGTAAGAGATTTCCACGCACACAGATGATTGTGGCTGATGGCACGGAGGCAGGAAGGGAAAGACCGTGAGGTCCCCTTTGACCCTTGTAACCTGAGTTAATCAGCAGCTCTGGAAACACTGCGGCAGTTTTGATTCTGGGGCCCGGGGAAGCTGCTGATCTCATGTATTTTTGAGTAGAAAATAAGAAAACAGGAGCACTCCTGGTCTGGGAGAACTCCTGGCTGGGGAAGGGTTACTCTATTGCCAGCTCCAAGGAAGATGAGGGGAGGCGCGGGGCTGTGCGTCTGGTGCGTTTGCAGGAGCACAGAGTTGCACACATCACGCTCACAATAACGTTAACCGTTTTTACGGGAGTGCCGGTGATTCATTTGTTCTAACACCTACTTCGTGTTTGACGACAGCAGTGTTAACACGTGAGATCTTTATTACATAAGCTCTGCATCAGACCGTCTTCAAATTCAAAGGAACCTGTGAATGGTTCAAGCTGCAGGTTATGTCCCATTAGTGGGTCATGAAGTACAGGATATATAATACAAGAGTATATAGAATATATTGTTCCATGGCGTTTTTGCTCACGGTTTTAGACACTTACGTATGTTATATATATGTACACACATATATGCTCATGTATGTAGAACTGAACTACATAAACATCAACAAATTCTGATAACATGAACCCTCCAGGAGGTGCATGAATATCATCTTCAGTCTTATAATAATAATAATAATAATAACAATAATAACAATGATAATAATATGATAGATGTCACTGGTTGAGCACTCCTGTGCGTCAGCTACTGTTTCCAAGCTCTTCTCATGCAGTAATTGTTACTCTCCTCCTAAGCCTAGGAGATCGGTAGTACCACCGCCTACATCTTACAGATAAGAACGCCAAAACACACAGAGGGTAAGTAGCTTGGAACAGACCTCACAAGCAAGCAGCAGAACCAGGATCTGACCCCGGACAACCTGACTGTGGAGACGAGCTCCCCGTGGCCTCTATCTGAAAAGCCAAGACCGCAGGGAACTCACGTCCTCCTAAGACCACCAATCCCACTGTCCGGTCTCCTGGAAGGTTAGCAGAGTCAGTTCGGGAATGCAGAGCTCCTAATTTCCAATCCTACGCTCTCCCTAGACCTCAGGCAGCAGTATTCTTAGTACAAGATGCTTTGTGAAGTTGAAATCAAACAGGCTCAAAATAAATAAAAGATACAGACGAGCATACTTGAAAGAGAAGAGAACATATTTATTTACATCACTACTTCCTTTTTACAACTCCTACACTTTTAAATAATAAAATTTTCCAGGAAATCTGGTAAGTTTTAAATTAAGATATTTTAACAGAAGAAAATTTCCACAATATGATTTTTATTTACATGAATTTCCAAGAGTTTTAAATTGTTCCTTTTGAAACGGCCCAATATAACTAAAGCTCTCATTTAGACCTTGTATCTTTTTCAAAAACGGTTTGCTTAAGAAATTCAGCTCATAATCACATCCTTATAGTTTAGATCCTGACAGGCAAAAATCTTGTTAACACACTTACAAATACAAACCTGTTTCATAACTGATCCACATTTGGGCCACAAGCTCAACCTATTTCACACGTTTTGGTGCCAAGCAAAGATTTTTTTTTTTTTTTTTTTTAGACAGCTTTTAAATTGCTTTGATTAAAACTTTCTGGAAGTTTTCTGGATCAGTCATACAGCTGCTTATGAGTTTAAATGTATGTATTCTCAGCACACATCCAGTCGGTGAGGATGGGCTTATCTCCAGTTCAGTCAACTCTAAAAGTGACTCACGGGGATTCAGAACTTCGCTGGGGCAGATACTAGGGCATTTTCCTCTCCTTGGCCCCTCGTATTTGGGATGCTTACGTTTCCTCCAATATTGCACATGCAAATCACTTACTTTTTTTTTTTTTTTAATTTTTTTTCAACGTTTTTATTTATTTTTGGGACAGAGAGAGACAGAGCATGAACGGGGGAGGGGCAGAGAGAGAGGGAGACACAGAATCGGAAACAGGCTCCAGGCTCCGAGCCGTCAGCCCAGAGCCCGACGCGGGGCTCGAACTCACGGACCGCGAGATCGTGACCTGGCTGAAGTCGGACGCTTAACCGACTGCGCCACCCAGGCGCCCCTACAAATCACTTACTTTTAAGAGAACTTACTATTCATAAAATGGCTTCTTACAATAACAATGGTCTGACATCCTTCCAAGTCGCACTGAGAGATTTCAAATATTTATTAGTGAAACTAGAAGAGAGGATAGATTTTCCTAACATTTTAAGCATGAGTTCCTCCGAACAGTTGGTATAACATCCATCAAAAAATAGAAAAGATTAACTTTACCATGGTCAAAGATACAGTTCACAGTGAAAACATACGGTTCTGGACACCTTCTCTGTAAGAACGGCCGACGGCCAGTCTTGAGCATCATGCCGCGGCAATAGAGGCATCATCCGCGAGTCGACCCTGTGGCTTTAAAGTGGGAAAACAAAACAGGTTTACAACACAGCAACAACAAAAGCTCTATGAATGGAAAAGATTCTGAAATTCTTGGGACTGTGTCCCAAAAACAGAATAAAGTGTACAAGTAGCAGGATCACATTGTTTTTCTCCTCCCACCCCAGTCTCTCTGCACTTGAACCTGGGGATGGCCGACTGCAAGCCTAGGGGCCGCCCCCTCGTTCCCTCTGACACCACAGACGTCACCCGCTGGCCACACACGTCCACCTGCCAAATCCGCCGCAGGCACCGTTTCTCTTCACCTTGTTTTCTAGCAGCTACTCTATCACCGGGAGTGGGTGAGAGGGAACCTAGTTACCATTCCCGCTCAAGTGGTAGCTTTATTCTCTTTCGCTCAGGGCCCTCCTGCACCTCAAGCTTTACGCAGGCGACAAACCTGAGCTGATAGACAAGTTCTTGGGGATTCAAGGTCTCCCAGTCTCCTGTCTGAGAAAGAGCAATCCGCGATGAACTATGGTGTCTAACAATGAATAGTGCAAGGATAGAAGCAGTAGATGAAAACAAAAATTTCCCCTTCCCCAAGGTCACTGGAAAAACTTAAACCATCACATGAGCAGAGTAAAGGCTAAGCAGGAAGAAAAGGTACTGTAACTGTACTTAGGGTATCAAACTTCTGACAGGTTAGCAACACCTCAGGGTGTCATCAAGTAACTGACAAAATGAAACTTTTTTTAAAAAAATGCTTATTTGTTTTGAGAGAGAGAGAGAGAGAGAGAGAGAGAGAGAATGAGCAGACTCCACACTGTCAGCACAGAGCTTAACTTGGGGCTTGAACTCACAAACTGTGAGATCGTGACCTGAGCCGAAATCGAGAGTCAGACGCTTAACCGACTGAGCCACCCAAGTGCCCCCAAAATGAAATTCTTGCAAATAATTTGATCAAGCAGATGTATGTCAGCAGACCTTTGTGGTAACGCACGACAGAGACGGCATTCAAGACATGAAACAGAACAGTGTGACAACGTCATCACCAAAAGCCATTTACTATGCTTTATGCAGAATGATCCCCAGGGGACTCCCTGAGGTAAGGAAGGCAGCACTCCTGCCTTCAGTTTTGTTGCTGTGCGTTTTTTTTTTAAATTTTTTTTTTCAACGTTTATTTATTTTTGGGACAGAGAGAGACAGAGCATGAACGGGGAAGGGGCAGAGAGAGAGGGAGACACAGAATCGGAAACAGGGTCCAGGCTCCGAGCCATCAGCCCAGAGCCCGACGCGGGGCTCGAACTCACGGACCGCGAGATCGTGACCTGGCTGAAGTCGGACGCTTAACCGACTGCGCCACCCAGGCGCCCCTGCTGTGCGTTTTATGCACGTGTGTGTGTATGTGTGCATGTGTGTGCGTATATGTACGTGTGTGCTTGTATAAGTTAGGCCTCTGACATCTGAGGCAGGAACGGAATGAATGAAAGCATAGGTGCTGGTCTTTTATACGTCATGTCATCTTTAGTACTGACAGAGGATGTTCAGTTTTAGAAAAAGAATAATGGCTCAACGTGGCTAAATCCTTATGAAACACAGCTTTACAAACAGAAACAGAAGACAAGAACGTCATGCAATTAGAAGACTGGAATGTACTTTTCAAAGGAAGAAAAATATTCATCCAGCTTCGAAGGAGGGAAGCGCCGTCCAACAGAACTTTCTGTGATGATGGAAATGCTCTGTGTCAGTGCTGTCCAACATGGTAGCCACCAGAACGCTGACTTCCTGAGCACTTCAAGGGGGGCTGGTGCAACTACTTTTTAAAGTAAATTAAATTATAATTAATTTTAATTTAAATCTTGACAGGGCACACGTGGCCAGTGGCTGTCATACTGGAACAGCACGGCGCTCAAGTTTAGCAAAGACGTGAAGGGATGTACAGCGCGAGTAAGACTGTTCGCTAAGTGGGAAAAGGGAAACCCTTAGTCACTGTCCTTAGTGTGACAAGTAAAACAACTGTAGTTCTGACTCTCCCCGATAAAGGAGCTGGCTCTGAGGATCCCAGCCAACTTTTTTGGCAGTAGTCAAGCTACTAGAAGGTAGTACTTGGATTTAGAAAAAAGAGCATGGCAGTTCAAAAGGGCACGTTAGATACGCTAAACCTTGCAAATGTTTATTGTTCTGGAACCTTTCCTTAGACTAAAGCACTACCCAGAGGAGGTTTACTGTGGAAGAAAATGAGAAGACTGAACCAGCAGGAGCTGGGACTGGGTGGGGTGTAGGGAGCCCCACAGGGAAAGGAATGGAGGAGATTAATTGGTGGACCTGAAATCCTGATTCCTCAAATCAATCCACTCTCACACCTCAAACAGGCTGTGTTTGTGCACCTCTGTCTCACACTAATTAAGCTGCACTTCTGAGTTTGGGAACAGCAGACCTCAGAAGGTCAACGGCGAAAAGGACATCAGAGGCCATCACTTCCCCAGTGCTCCCCACCCGTCATGAGATTTTTTCCCCGCGAGGTGACCTCAGACATGACAGGGAGGAAGAGCAACAGACATAGCTTCAGAATGTGAATGGGCAGAGATGTTAAAAAAGCCACTGCTATTGGGGGGTGGGGAGGGCAGGGGGTGAACAGGAAACCTCTGTACTTTCCACTCAATTTTACTCTGAACTTAAAACTGCTCAAAAAAAAAAATTATAAAGTCTCTTAAAAAGCTACTTTTTTTAAACACAGATCTAGAATTATGAGATTTTTCTTTTATAGTTTAAAAGTATGGTGCTTAGGGCATGCCTGGATGGCTCAGTCGGTTAAGCGTCCAATTTCAGCTCAGGTCATGATCTCGCGGTTCATGGGTTTGAGCCCCGCATCGGGCTCTGTGCTGACAACTCAGAGCCTGGAGCCTGCTTTAGATTCTCTGTATGTCTCTCTCTCTCCAAAATAAATAAGCATTAAAAAAAAAGGTTTTTTTTTAATCAAAGTATGGTGCTTGGAAACATCAATAAGTTATTTTTTTGCAAATGTTAATAAGAAGTAGTGTAAGTCTGGAAAGATAAAAGCTAGGAAGATTATGAAGGCTACATTAATACAGAGTAATGTAAAATGTACCCAATCCCAGATTATATAAAGAAGGGACAGTTCCTCCAAACTTTTATATCTGAGTGACTGAGGAAACCACAACCACCTGGAGGGAAGCCTTAATTTTAGGCATCGAGAACGGCTTCACTGGAGGTGAGCACTGTGCTAAACAAACCACCTGTGTGGCCCGATTCACTCCTTCCCACACTGACCACGACCATCCTACACATTCCTTTACTGCAGGAACCTGGAAATGGTACCAGTGTAAAAAAAATCAAAACATTAAACCAGACTACAGTTTCCAACACAGGACCATTTTCAGAAAAGACCCCAATCCAGTATTACATAGAGAGTCAGGAAAGCTCAAGGGTCATATTTAGAAAGTTAATCCATTTTGATTAAAAATTAGTTATAAACTAACCACAGCTTAAAAATATGCTTTACTTATAAGCCAAAGGAAAAAACCTGTCTAAGGATACTGTAAAGGTAAATCATTTTTACCTGAGGGAATAAAAACCTTGGAAATTAGATTCTGTAAAGTAATAGCAACTTTACAGAAATGAAAAGCAATACTGTCAAATTCATATGATACACGTCAAAACTATCAGTTAGTCATGGGGCGCCTGGGTGGCTCAGTCAGTTAAGCGCCCGACTTTGGCTCAGGTCATGATCTCGTGGTCCGTGAGTTCGAGCCCCGCGTCAGGCTCTGTGCTGACAGCTCAGAGCCTGGAGCCTGCTTCGGATTCTGTGTCTCCCTCTCTCTCTGACCCTCCCCTGTTCATGCTCTGTCTCTCTCTGTCTCAAAAATAAATACACGTTAAAAAACAAAACAAAACAAAAAAAAAACTATCAGTCTCAAAATATCGTTGAGAAGCTTACATGAAAAGCCACCTTTGGTTTGTGTTCCAGACAGGAGATTTAGAAGTCCTAAGACTTACCTTTACAAAAATACTGGTAGGTATAAAACGCCTGAGCAGCTGATTTGTGAAGTGAGGAAATCTAAGCAGATTGACGTGGAGAGATGGCAGTTGTTGGTATCCGGCCATTAGAGGATAGAAATTATATAACATTTCCTGTTCGGTGCCCGGGAGGATACGCAGTCGAATCTACATCATAACAAATGGTAGAGAAAGATAATCAGTATATACACTTACAGCATCTTCATGGTATCACCCCTTAGTTATTTAGAAATCACTGGACACCCACATCTTTCTGGTGAAATGTGCTGTCTCTCCTATTCCACTTTCCAGACAGATGCTACTAATAGGGCTGAATTAGGATGAGACTAGGACCACACACGTAATAAATATGCAAAAAATACGTGCGTGATCATCTCAGCTTCTATAGTTTCTACCAAGATCTAAATGGCAATTTGTACCAGCTTAAAAAGGGGAACGCTATGTCTTGACCATGTAGATTTTATAGTCACTTATGCCATGAGATAATTTGTAGGAAAGTATCTTTGTAAATACTATGTCAACAGAAGGCAAGCTAGTTGTTTCTGGTGTTTTTGGGATTTTATCTTTGTAGTAAGGTAAATACTATCGGGAAAAAAAGATGTTTGGAAAATTTTAGTGATACTTTAGAAAAGATCACAAAGGTAAGATTTTGGTATCGTGCATTATTTATTTGTAAGTCAGTATGTGAAAAAGATCAGGACACTCAAGAAAAGCTTACGCATTTGCAAATGAGTACATACGTTATATACGTGTCAAAGATAACGTGTGTGTACCCAACACAGAACAGCTAATACGACATGTACTATATGTTATAAACTTAAATTAGTGTATGGACTTACACTCTACTTCGTATAGAATTCTATTTTTTTTTTTAATGTTTTTATTTCTTTTTGAGAGACAGAGAGAGACAGAGCATGAGCGGGGTAGGGGCAGAGAGAGGGAGACACAGAATCTGAAGCAGGCTCCAGGCTCTGAGCCTTCAGCACAGAGCCCGAGGCCGGGCTCGAACTCAAGGACCATGAGATCACGACCTGAGCCAAAGTCAGACGCTTAACCGACTGAGCCACCCAGGCACCCCAAGAATTCTATTTTACATTTCACAACAAACCTAGCACCCAGAATATGCACAGCAAAAATGACTAGTCAAGGTAGACACTTCTAAGTATTATGACATGTTTGTTCCTCTAATTATGCCCTTGTTAACAAAAAGTATTTACTGACTCTTGAGGGGCATGTATTATCAACTTTGACAGAAAACAGTATTCTCATGGAAACTGGTTTTGCCTGAAAGTGTATGTTCCACTCAAAAAATGTGCAATCCACCTCTGATTTGAATGGGTGAATCAAAACACCTGAATAATTTATTTTTATGTGTAAATATAAAATTATGTCTAAATGCGCCAAAGATAAGTAAATTCTATGCAAGGTTAAAGATCTCTAAAAAATTTCACTGACAGTTCAGAAGAGAATCGGGCTTTTTTTTAAAATTTTTTTAAAAATTTTAATTTTAATAGGACCCATGCCCAGTGTGGGCTTGAACTCATGACCCCAAGATTAAGTATCACATGCTTTACAAACTGAGCCTGCCAGGCGCCCCAGAGAATCAGGCTTTTAATATGGGTAGTCAGGTTTCTAGGCCTCAAGTTAAAAGACAAACACAGACACACAGACACACACACAGTGGTAATAAAAGGGAAATCTAAAATTTTCAGAAAGTCTATTATACTCTGAGGATTTGTGCATTTTCGTTTTACAGAAAGAAAGAACTTATATGTATGATCTCTGTGTGAAAAGGGTTGTCCACTTAATCCGCTGCTATACAAATTGTACTTAATATTTAAAGGTGATGAAAAATTTCCTATTATCAAAATAACAGGGACCATAATCAGCCTTATCAGTTCATTTGTAAAAACTAAGTATATAGCTCTCCATTTCCTGGCCACACCTCTGTGTCTACACAAGCAGCCCAATGCGATAGGCCCTATACCTGTTTAAGTCCAGAGAACATGAAGGCATCACTGGGCTCCACAGAAATCTCCACGTCTTGAACTAAGTTAGTCTTGTTCTGTAGGTGATACTTGACAGGTAAGGATTCTCTGACACGCCCAAAAGATGGCAGATCTGCAGAGAAAGACAACACATTTCTCTTGGTTAAAGAAAACAGTGTACCATTTATGAGTTCTTCTTGTAAATGAATCTCATTCTGTAGACATGAGGTTATTTAAATTAGTGCTAATACTGCACTCTTGCTAGAGAAGCACATTCTTGGACTGGACAACAGCCATGGGACTGTGATAAAACAGGCTAAACAGAATCAAGTCTCCTTCTAAAGCTGAATGACTTAGAAAGGGTCTTGGCTATCAGGAACTGAATTATACTTTAGGAATAATTTTTTGAATCTATAAAACATGTCCCTAACTATCCATCATGGTTCAAGAAGAATAAGAGGCATCATGTGCCTCTTGATGAGAGCACATACCATTAACTATAAAGTATTCTTGCCAAAAACTTGAACCTGAATCTGATCAAGACAACAGATGTAACCACCAACTTACAGGGACACTTAAAAATGATACAATGCAATCAGCAAAACCCAGACTGTGGGACGCTCTACAGGACAACTAACTCCATTTCTTCAATAAATAGCAAGGAAGAGGTGGGGGGGGGGGTGAAGGAGGTGAGGGAGTGGGGAGGGAGTCTGCCCGCCCAGAGATTTCAAAAGTATGAGACATCCGCCAGCTGCAGCGATGAGACTATAAACAATAAAGAACATTCAAAGTCAACTAGGGAAACTGCGACACTGGAATTTGGCAATTAATATTAAGGAATTATTGCTAATTTTTAAGGTGATGACAATAGAATTGTGATGATGTTTAGAAAAATAGCCACTAATACAGAAATACTGATAGATGAAATAATATCTGGGATTTGCTTTAAAATAAGGCAGGAGGAGGAGTTTGAGGTACAGATGAAACAAGGCTGATCATAATCTACTTCTGTAAACGTTGGGCATTTTTTGTAATAAAAGTAGTTTTAAATCTTAGAAGCTAAAATAAGTATTCTCACTGGATTCTTTTTACCAAGTACAAGTTGGTGCCGTTACCTGCATTCACATGGAGGGGAATGTTTTCTACGATCACGTGTGGCAGAGTGATGGCAGTACTGATGACAGGGACGTTTCCCATGGCGGAGGTCCTGTGACAGAAAAGGGAATCTTTCAAATCCGCATTTTACGTGAAACGTGGAATCAAAAACAGGCCACGTGTATACTCACCAACTTGTTTCAAAGGAAACAGAAAGGGCTTAAACATCTCCTAAAACTTTATTCCTGGAAGTGGTTTAGTGAAGAAAAGGCTTTTAGAATCCCGTTTGGGTTCTGAATGTTCCCAATGAATCGATGGTATAACCCAGGGCTGCTGTTTGGTCCAGGGGCCAGAATGTGAATCAGCCATACCATGAAACCCACCATTTAACACAGGGCGTGGTAGCAGAGCGCTCAGCGTGGGTGGGAGCGCGCGGACTGACCTTATGACACAGACCTTCTCCCCCTGTGGCCAGTTCGAGGCCGAGCACAGACCACTTCCAAGTGTACCGTCCTAGCTACACCCAAAGTACAGAATGGAAACCAAAGAACAAAAAGTATTTTACTACCAATAAAAAAGCAGCATTCTGACATCACGGAGATAAAGTGAGTAACATTATGAAACTGTCAAATATCTTCCCCTGTGTCACAGTTAGGACGGGAACCACAGGGCGGCTGGCTGACTCCCGAGAACTAGCCTTGGGGAGAGTCGGGATCAAGATGTGGAACAGCTGACACTGGGTGCAAATTATTACACCACAAAAGCCCCAGGCGAACACATCTAACCCCTCTTCATTAGTAGGTCTTTATGGTATTACAGTAACGTGATGGGATGAGTAAGCAGTGCCTTCAAATTCCTATTTTAATTCCTGTAAACATAAATTAAACTAAACTTCGATGTGGTAAATTCAGAAGTGGGAGAAAGAAAGATCTTAGCTTTTTTAAAAAAATAAGTCCATGATTTTTCCTTTCTCGTTTTTCATGTCTCATTCGCAGTTTTTAAATTTATGAAAAAATTGAGCCAAGAAATTCACACATGAAATATCACATATCTACCTCCCAGCCTAAGAAAACATCACAATATAGTTGAACCTCCCCACGTGCCCCTTCCTGCTTGCACCTGTGCCCTAGAAGTACTAACTTGGGAGTCATCATTGCTACGTATTTCTTTATACTTTTCCAAATTATGAAGGTAGCCCTAAGAAATGTGCAGTGTTTTACATGTTTCCCAATATTACATACATGCAATTTGTTCATATTTTCAACATTTGCAGTTGCTTTGTTCCCTTAATACTAATGGTTAACAGGAGCAGCTCTGGTTCATCGATTTTCACTGATACGTAGCATTCCGTTCTATGACCATGCCATAGTTTGTCCATTTTCCTGTTGATGGATATTTAGTTTGTAACTTTTTACTACTATAATCAGAGGTGCTATGAACATTCTTACATATATCTTTGTGTACTTGTTTGAGACCTTTTCTATGAGAGATATAGATATCTTCAGTTTCACCTAGCCCTGCTGAATGGATTTCCAAAGTAACTGTTCTATTTTATACTCTACCTTTTTTGACAAACTTTGCATTGTTAACCCCTTTTATTTTTCCAAATTAGTGGCAGCACATTTTCTCCCTATGTTTCCTGGCCATCTGGCCTCTTCTGTTTCTCTTAACACCGCATACTCAAGATTTTGCTCAACTTTCTGTTAGGAGACTTGGTTTTCTTATGATTCGTATAAGTTCTTGATATGAATTCTAATGCTTTCTCAGTTTTCCATGTTGTAAATAGCTTTTCCCAATTTGTATTTTTATAGGTATTTTTTAATGAACTAAGAAGCTTAATTTTAACAAATCAAATTCATCAAGTTTAGAGGCTTACACTTTTTATGTCTTATTTAAAGAAACTCTTCCCTATTCCAAAGTCATAAAACAATTCTCTTATTTTCTACTAAAAGTAGTAACGTTTTGCTTTTCACAATTAGAATTTTAATATGCCTGGAATTAATTTTTATACACAGTGTAGAGATATAAGGATACCCAATTGTTTACCACCAATTACCAGATCTCCACTGATTTGCAATGCTACCTCCCTAAAACATAATTTTCATATGTGTGGATCTATTTCTAGACTCTCTCTTCTGTTCCACTGGCCTATTTACATATTCCCATTCCAATACCACAGCAATGACTAAGTCTGGGAATTTAGAAGAGCCAAGTATCCTTGCTTATTAGTTTTTCTTCTGAAGTATCTCGACTATTTCTGAGTTTTTGCCTTTCCATATAAGCTTTAAAATCAACAGTGTCAAGCTCCACAAAAACAAACTAAAACAAGCTATTGAGATCCTGAAGCAAACTGCAGTGACTTACAGAACAAACAATATCAGATCTTATCCAAATCCTACCCAAGACAATTTTGTGTATGTCCCATGTAGGGACTTCCTTTAATGTTTTAAAGTTTTATAATTTTCTCCATAATGGCAATACCCATTTTCTATTTGATATATTCTTACTTACCTTATAATTGTTGTTATCATCTAAATGATACCTGTTTTACAAGTATATTGCCTGGAGGTTTATTACTGATATATAGAAAGCCAACTGATTTTTGTACATTGATGTTATATCCAGCAACCTTGCTGGAACTCCTATAATGGAAATAATTTGTTGATTCCCTTGGGTTTTCTATGTAGACAATCCTATTGAATGCAAATAAGAACAGTTTCTCTTAATGTTTTTAATGGTCCTGTCATGAGAATTCGCTTGGTTAAAATTTCATCATATACAGGTCACAAATTGTGACAAATACAAATAAAAGTTTAATTATCCTTTTTAATCTTTGTGTTCTTGACAAACATTTAGTGATAGCATGTGACTTCTAGTCTTCTCTCCAGGACTGACAGAAACTTTCAAATATTAAATGACAATGACAAATAATAAAGGCAGTAGAATAGGACAGAGAAGGAATAAGAGATAGGGCTGATTCACCTCTTCCAGGAGATAATATAATGACCAGTTGCTACTCCACCTTCAACATTTCCAACAGATGGGCACCGAAGACAAAAGCATTCACTAGCACTCTCTCCAGTCTGTAAGACAACTATAAGGAATAATCTTTATAATCCTACGCAACGATTTCCTCTATGAAAGGAGAGTTTTACCTTTAAGTAATATAACAAAAAAAGAATATCAGTTATACATTATTTGTAGAGACTTAAAAACTAAGGCTCAGAGATGTTAAATGACTTTTTCAAGGTCACAAAGTCCCTATCCAGTGTTTTTTCTAATATATCAATATTCCATTATAATAAAACTCAGCAAAGCAGCTGTAGGTCTGTGACAAGATCCTATAGGAACTAATGACAGGGCAAAGTCTGGAGTTGGAATAATACCATTTGGTGATTATTTTTCTTTCTACAAATTATTTCATGTCTCTAAAGGAAACATTTCACAGTAGGGAAAAAGAAATTTTTAGTTAACCTTTTAGGTACTCAAAATGTCATTCCAGGCAACTCTGGCTTTCTCTGACAAACACATATTAGTGATCCCATCAAATGGAAATACATTACATGTTGCCTCATTATTGCCTAATGTGGTGACTTACCTCTCATACAAGGCTGCTTTCCTCTTGCCAACTGTAGCCTAAACTCCTGACGCCAAGATAAAGGTTCGTCTGAACCAAGCCCTCCCTGCCATCAGCACCTCCCAGCCTGCAGTGCCTTCGATGCAAGCTGGCAACAGTGCCCATCTGAGGCTGATCTGGGCAAATCTGTGGGTGAAACTTTCAAACAGTAATAACAAGGTCTCTAAACATTAACTAATTGTTTTCATGGTTCTCTAATGAAGAAGGTTGTGATAAGTTACTAGTTACGATTGTGAGCAGATACTAGAAGTCAAAGGAGAAAATGCTGGGCCAACCTCTAACCACTTTTAAGTAATTTTTAAGGACTAGGAAATGATACTGTAGCCCAGTTAGTAAAACATACATCAATTTAAACCTCTTAAGATACTTTTTTTTTTTTTAATTCAGGATCCTTGCCCCGTTTTCTTTTCATTTTTTTAAAGTTTATTTGAGAGAGAGAAAGAGATAGAGAGAGAACGGGGGAAAGGCAGAGAAAGGGAGAAGAGAGAATCCTAAGCAGTCTCCACGCTGTCAACACAGAGCCCAACATGGGGCTTGATCCTGTGAACCGAGAGATCAAGACCTGAGCCAAAGCCAAGAGTCAGATGCTTAACTGACTGAGCCACTCATGCGCCCCAAGATACCTTTTTCAAAAACCCAGGACATTCATATTGCTTCTCCCCAGCTCAAGCCTTCCTTAATTCTAAGAAGTTAACAAAACTGATCACAACGTTTATTAACAATTAACATTGGGGTCAACTTTATGACCTAGGAAAGTTGTTATCTTTAATGTGTCAAATACAAAGTTTGTAATGCATTAGTGCTGGTGTCCTTGGAGGTGGCAGAAAGAATAAAGCCATGCCACCCCCTCCCCAAAGATATCCACATCATAATTCCCAGAACTGTGAATGTGGTACCTTATACGGCAGAAAGGATTTTACAGATGTGATTAAGATAAGGATTTTAAAATAGGAAGATTATACTGGATTCTCCAATTGGGCCCAATGTAACCACAAGGGTTCTGAGGGAAAGTGGTAGGTAGGAGGAAATCTGAGGAAAAACATGTGACAATGGAAGCAGAGGTCAGAAGAAGAAACATCTGAAGATGCTACACTGCTGGTTTGGAAGGCGGAGGAAGGAACCATGAGCCAAGGAATCCAGATGGCCTCTGAATGCTGAAAAGGGCAGGAAAAGGGTGTTCCCCAGAGCTAGAAGGGATACATCACCAACACTTTGATTTTAGGACTTCTGACCTCTAGAACGTTAGGATAATAAATCTGTGTTGTTTTAAGCACTAACTTTGTGATAATGTGTTACAGCAGCAATAGGAAACGAGTAATGGGAAATTCAAGGTAGGTATTTGTTCATTCATTTAACAAACATTTATTAAGCAACTACTATGCAGCTGAGGTTGCCAATACAAAAAGGGGTAAGTCATGGCTCCTGCTCTAAAGGAGCACATAGTGTAGTAGGGGAGCCATAAGAGTAAGTAAACTATTACAATATAAGTGGATAAGTGTCATAACAGATGTAAAGAAACTCTGGGAGCAAAGAAAGAAGATTATCTAGTCCCACTTAGGAAGATCAAAAAGTCAAAGCTTACATGAGACCGAAAGAGCAAACAAGAGTTGATCAGGTGGAAAGAAAAAGGAAAGGGTTTTGGACAGACGTACTAACATGTTCAAAACCAGATGGAGGTAGTGTTTGCTGAATGTACAAATCCGGGCTTGGTCAAAGTCTGGGAAAGAGGAAGAGGAAGTAGGGAGCCTTGTACAGAAGAAGCCTGAAAGGGAAGCTTCCCAGGGAAAGGTCTGGTAGGTCGTGAGGTTTTCTAAGAAGGAAAAACAAGTTCAAAATTGCTTTTTGAGAAATCAATCTCTGGCAGCAATATGAAAGGCAGACTAGGGGAGAGAATGGCAAAGAGGAAAGCGGTTAAGAAGGTGTTTCTGAAGGCCAGATGAGAGACGGTGAGAATGGAGAGAAGCTGGATTCAAGAGACGTGCAGAAGGGAGAACGTGGCGCCAGGATGGATGCGCACGTAAGAGGGAGTCTGGTCTGTTTCTGTGGTTTCTACCTGGGGCCAAATATACACTGACTCCTCTCTCTGGACTGGGGACTGCGGGGAGCCTGAGGTTGCATGGCAGGTGAAGACTTGTAGAAAAAGTAAAACGAGCCAAAGTCAGGATCTTGGAAGCGACCCACATTTAAGGAGTAAGAAAAGGAATCAGCAAAGAATGGACAGATAGCCAGCTTGTGTTGAGCTGTGAGGAGACAAACACCGGGCTGAGATACTTCATACAGACTACCTCATACACGCTATTTCACGTATGTTATCTTCTTTAACTCTGACAAGTGATGAAACAAAGTGAACCGTCCAATGTAACCTAAGAGCAGGCAGAAGGTCAGAGAATGGAATCTAGTTCAGCGTGACTCCACAGCTCGTGATCATTCCACGTTAGCCAGGGAGGAGAAAAGGAAGAAGTGTGGACAGAGAAACAAAGCAGAACCACAGACTGATTTCCAAAACCATGAGAGAAAACCAAGTTTCAAAAGATAAAAACAAAACTTATAAAGGCATTCTGAAAGCAAAATTGTTTTCTAGTATTATTACTTTACAGGACGTAGGACCTATTTGTAGCATTTAAATAAAGAGGTTTTTTAATCTATTTTATCTTTCCTCCTTTATGATGACTTTCCTAAAATGCACAGAAGTGACTATGAAGACTATGTCTCTTGTAGAGACAAACTCTTCTTGGCGTTTTCTTGAGAACCTAGCATGGGCCCAGATAGTGAACTTGATAAATACCTGTTGATTATTTATTGATAGATACTGAAACTTATTCACAGGCCGGATACAAAAAATATACTGGAATTCTGAAACTACTCATCTAATTTTAATCTGTATTGCAAATCAACTATATGACTTACGACACTGAACTCAAGTAGTAGATAGATAAACAGATACAGCAAATAAATGACTCATTTATATTTGATTTTAATCGTGGGGGTGGGGGGCACCTGGGTGGCTCAGTCAGTCAAGCGTCCAACTCTTGGTTTCAGCTCAGGTCTTGATCTCACAGTTTGTAAGATTGAGCCCCACACTGGGCTCTATGCTGACAGCACAGAGTCTGCTTGGGATTCTCTCTCTCTCCCTCTCCCTCTGCCCCTCCTGCGAGCATGTGCTCTCTCTCTCAAAATAAACAAATAAACTTAAAATACATTGTGATTTTTTTCATACAATCTTTATCCTTATCATAGAGCTGAGCACAATTTTGCTTGGGTTAACATTCAAACTAATTTTTTTTATTTTTCTCTAACAGCTCAAGAAGCATATAAGCCCAAGGTATAATGCACCAGAAAACTAATATCCTGGGTTTAAATCTCTTCTCTAAACTATTTTAGTTGATTTAGAAAACTTACTGTCTATGTTTCTATATTTTCCCAACTTTCTTTAATAACCATCTTTCACCATTTCAAATTATAAGATATGGTAAACATTAATTAAAAATCAATAAGAAAAAACAATCTATAAAAAATCCAAATATGAAAAAATACTACTTTATTTTCAAGTACATTTTTCTGAGTAACTTCCTTATAGTAGCAAAAATCTTATCTTTTAAAATAAGGTATACTCAAACAAGTGGTAACTGATACTAATTCTACTTTAATTCTAAATGTATTTACTTTTCTATCAGTCTCAAGTGCCCTCCATTAGCAAAAAGCTAACTCTTACCCTGCTAACCTACACACACACACACACACACACACACACACACACACACACCCCGGTCTTCTAATTAAGTGGGATGGTCCACATTCTCACCTTTGTCCACTTGGGACTCTAGCTGATCCACTGGGGTCATAGAAGGAGCAAGTTGTAGCTCACTGGATACAATAGTGAGGGCCCAAGGTGAGGCACTTAAGAGGTCCGTCATCAATAGAAAGGGGATGTCCGCATAGACCCTTTCCAGGTGCTCAAACTGTCACAAATGAAGACAAAAAATCTGTCTGGAACTACAATAATTCATTTTGCTTTTTCTGTTAATTTCTATAATTGAAATGATTTCCAAAATGCTTCATAGGAACATACCTTTGTAGAGACAAATTTAACCGCGACATCAAATGGAAAGACAGTTTCTATAGTTACAGTTTCATCCTGTAAGAATTTAAAGGGCACATTCAGTGGCTTTTCTAAACTTAAAAATAGCTTTAAAAATAGCAGACATGCAAAACACAATCTGTAACTGATCAAGAAATAATCCCAATTTGTATATTAAGAAGCTAGAAGCTTTCCCTCAGATAATATTTATAAAAACCTATAGAGAGAAACCGGACTACAATTTCTAATAAATTATCTTACGGCTTTAAAACAGCTCACACTGCAAAGTGCTTTCTAACACGTTATTTATCTCAGGATCTAGTAAAAGTGGGCAGGACAGGCAATGTCACTATTTTAGAGAGGACGAAGCAGAAGTTAAGGAAGTTTCAATGCTTGGCCTTGGGCCACAAAGCTAGTGGTGCCAAGCCTAGAATCTGGGTTTTCTTTTTGTCTAAGTTCTTTACTTCACCTCAAGTCAAGACGACTAATAATAATGATAATGACAATAATAATATAACAGCGCTATAATCGCTATATATGTAATGCATTATATAATGTTTGTAATAACTCAAGGAAACAGATGCCATTATACTCGCTATTTTAAGCTGAAGTAGCCCCGCATAGCTAGTAGGTGACAAAGGCAGAAACAGACCCGGATCTGACCGTAGGGGTCTGTACTCTTAACCTACACGCTACATCCCTCCCTCAGTCTGTTCAAGAAGCAATGGGCTTACTATGTCTTTGGAAACAAAACACCCACCCTGTTAGTGAGAACCCTTTTTTAAAAATCATGTTGATTTAAAAACTCAGGCTGTGATAATGCCAGGGGGATGTGGGTTTTAATCCTGGAGGACACATTCCTATTAGCTATGCAGACCTTGGGGTTAGTGAGGTAACCTTGAGGAAGAACCATGGTTTCTGAGTCTCAGTTTCATAATCCTTGTGGGGCTGTTAACAATGAAGTGAGATAACATATATAAAGCACTAGTGAAATGCCTAAACCATGTTCATTATTATCACATACTTCAAATGACTTCCTCTCAATACCATCAAGCTAACTTTTTAAGAAAGTGTAATAAGCAGGATATTAGTGGTAGAAAACGCCTGCATTGGGTCTGTGAGTCTAAAGCAGGGCCTCAGTATTTCCCCACAGAAAAGATCTAAGGAAATGAAGAAACAACTCAATGACTAGATCAGATGTGGCCTACTTTAAATTTCCACACATGAAGGTAAAAATGAGATTCAATCCAGTGAAGGGAAAATAATTTACATTTAAATTTCCAAAAATGTCTTACAAGTAACACTGGGACCTGTAAGATAGATATTCCATGAGAAAAGTGCTTCTGTGTACAATAATCTTGAAAGATAATCACCACAGCCTTTTGTGAAATTCTCAACACACATTAGCAAATTCAATGCTGTGCTAAGTCTTAAAGTCAAAATATCCATTTAATACCTCTTAACCCATATTTTCCAAACATATTTGACCAACTCATTCTTTTTTGTGTAACATCTATTTCTATCCCTCAGAATTAGTATCCCTCCCTAAAGTAACTAAAAGACAACCTACTAAACAGGAGAAAATGTTTGCAAATGACCTAGCCGATAAAGGGTTAGTATCCAAGATATATAAAGAGCTTATACAACCCAACACCAAAAAAAACCAAATAACCCAATTTAAAAATGGGCAAAAGACATGGACAGAAATTCTCCAAAGAAGACAGACATACAGATGGTCAAAAGACACAGAAATGATGCCCAACATCACTCATCATCAGGGAAATGCAAATCAAAACCACAATGAGATATCTTCTCACATCTGTCAGAATGGCTAAAATAAAAACTCAAGAAACAAGTACTGGCAAGGATGTAGAGAAAACGAAACCCTTGTAGACTGTGGGTGGGAATACAAACTGGCATTGCCCCTGTGGAAAACAGTCTGCAGGTTCCTCAAGAAATTAAAAATGGAATTACCATATGACATAGTAATTCCATTACTGAATATTCATTTACCCAAAGAATATGAAAACACTAATTCAAAAGGATATATGCATCCCTGTGTTCACTGCAGCATTATTTACAATAGCCAAATTGTAGCAGCCCAAATGTCCATCAACAGATAAATGGATAAAAAAGACGGGGTATATATATACCGTGAAATATTATTCAGCTATAAAAAAGAATGAAAACTTGCCATTTGCAATCACATGGATGGAGCTAGGCATCACAATGCTAAGCGAAATAAGTCAGAGAAAGATAAATACCATATGACTTCACTCACATGTGGGATTTAAGCAACAAAACAAAGGAACAAAGGGAAAAAAGACAAACAAAAAAACAGGCTCTTAACTGCAGAGAACAAACTGGTGGCTACCGGAGGGGAGGTGCGTGGGGGGGATGGGTGAAGTAGATGGAAGGGATCAAAAAAAAAGTGGCATGCACCTCAAAAATATCGTGTCTTGAGGCAAAGAGAGCATTACACACTGTTGTAGCTTGATTCCAGGATAGTTACTACATAGCAAACAATCATTTTAAAAAGATATGTTCCAAGTCTACTAGAAGCTTCATTATCAGAAGTCCTTTCCAAGGCATAGGACTCCAAAGCTGTATGTATAGAACTTGAATGTTCTTATTTTGTAGATAAGGAAACTCAGGTCAAACGGTTACATGGCTAGGCTGGGTGGACATGTTAGGAGGCCATGCTGAAATTGGCACCCTCCCCTCCTAGTTCACCAGCCATGATCCACTGTAGTATATCAGGCTACGTGAAATCTCTGATATATTGTATGCCTTCCTCCCTTCCACTTGGGAAATATTCCTCTCTTGTAGGATGAGTGTTGCCTCCTACTGACTCATACGATGGTGGACGGCCCAGACTCTGGGCAATGACCAAACTACAAATCCCCAGACTGATTGGCCTTCTCCTCTGCTGGCTGAGGAATCAATCAATTCCTGAGAACGGGCTGAAACAATACAGATAAGACTACGAGGACAGTAAGTATCATAATGTTCCATTACTAAAAGTGGGTACAAGCAATTATATATAATATGGTTAAATCTAAATAAAAACACAGTGCCCCCAAATCACTATAAATAGAAAACCAACAGAAAACACTCCAAAAAGCTGACAGCAGTTGCCTCCAAGGCACTGACTATGACCATGCTATTCTCATCCTCTTCTATCTGCATTTAACTAGACACAATTTTCATGAGAATCTTTTTTAATGGAAAAAATATCTCATAAAGGGAGACCTTCCATCCCCTCAAATCTTCAGCATATAATCAACTTACAGATTTTACCTAATGTGCGATTTTATAAAGAAACACATAGGTTTGGAATCTCAAAACTTTTTTGCATGAGATCCTAAACCTGCTGATTGTACAAAAAGCCATGGAGGCCAGTTTTCTAATGTTTGAGCAGTGAATGCCATGTACATCATTTATGATAAATATAAGTGATTAAAAAAAACCCCAAGATGTTTAATTAAAATCTGTAATAGACTACAAGCACCTAAGCTGCTTATTTTACAGGTAAAAAAAAACATAAAATAGGGAACACCCCACGTATGATGCTTCCCGAAGTAGCCATGAGAAGTAATACCTTGTGACACTTGCAAACAATTTCTTTGTCTTCAATAGTTGTATTGATCAGGTAAGAAACATACACGAGAAACATTCTTGAACCTACTGTTCCACAGCGAACATACAACATTTTTTCCAGCTGTAACAAAATAAAAGTATTTTAATTTAATAATTTAGAGATTTCTTCCTGGTATATGCTCTAGGATAATGTTCCCACCTTTTGGAGTTTACTGTACCAGCTGACTAAATTCTTGAACCCTGTTTACAGGCTGTTCTTGCCACAGTATATGTGGGACCAACCAGTACTATGCCACCTTTTTTATTATCATTCCCAACTGCCCAAGAACTGTGTTTCGTTTGGAAATAAAAGTTGCTTGAAAGGCTATTTCACAAAGTTACAAACTTAATGTTATTCAGTTATTTTATCAGGCAACTAATTCTCCACATCAGGGCCATTTGTTCTAAAACCCCTTGTATAAAACTGCTTACAACATCTTATGCATCTAAATATGTGTAAACATCTTACGCATTTAAGTGTTAAAAACATGCATTAGTTAAATCCCATTTGTAGTCTCAGAATATGCTGTTACAATGTTCTCTAAAACTCACTACATATTTAAAACCTCAATCTAGTTGATTTCCTCCCCAGTCATAGGTGACCAAGTTTACCTGTTCCCCTGGATGTAAGTCTCCGATAGGAATGTCAGTGAGTAAAGCCGGATAGGACTCGTCACATAGTTCTGTTCCATGAAGAGACACATGAGTTTTCTGAGTTAAATTGGCATCCTGTCCTGAAAGTGTTAATATCAGCGTTTTAAAATACGGAGCATTCGGACATTATCCTAACAATTACTACTGCATAGACAGCACTCTTTCATGACCATATTTTAAACAAACTTCCTGTGGTTGACACCACTGATACTTATTTTCTGTTGAACGAACACTGATCAAATGTGGAAAAGGCATGTTTACCAGGTTTTAAACCAGCGGTGAGCTTCACGTCTCTGATTTGGGTCTTTTCATGGGACTGAACAGTCACAACCAAACAATACATTTCATTCGTCAGGGCAGGAGGGTCATGCCGCAGATGCACGGAAATGTTTGGAACTCTGGAAATAATCCTTTGGGGGGGGGGGTGGAGAAAAACCCAAAACCTTAGCTAAGCAACTGATTAAAAAAAAAAAAACAAGTTCTTCAAAGTATTTATAAGAAGTAAGATGACCTTCCTCAATCTGCCTAGCAAGGTCGACTTACATCGTGCTGGCCTGAATGACTATGCTGTCCCAGTGAAGCTCATTGTCAGGGAGCTTGGGTCGCCTTTTGAAAGAACGCGAGGCCTGCAAGGCTTCTTGGGAGGAGGCAGCGTCCCCTCCTCCTCCCTGCCAATTTAAAACCACACATCTTCCCGACTCGTGGCCCAGAACTAGATCGACCGAAGTAATCTGAAAGACGGAGGGTTGTCAGAAATGCCACCTCATACTTGTCACCATCCCCTCTCGACGAGTTACACAGCAATTGCTGGTGTGTGGAGTTCATCTAGAGACACCCCCAGGGTGAAGTCAGAACACCTGCTGTACAGCTGTCCCCGACATCTGTTAGCTGTGACACTGACTAGGTTTCACCCGCTTCACCTTTAAACAGAGATAATAACCTGACATAACAAATGCTCAATTAGTGGTTGCTGAGTGAGATACATGAATATTTTCATGACCATTAGCACACTCATAACCGAATTCCTAATTCCACACATATTTTTTCCCCAAAGACACGTATAATACTATTAACTGAATAAATATTCCTTTCAACAAAATCCATTAACAAATGTACTCGAAACGGTATTACTAATTATGATTTCCATCTGGTAGTCTTCCTTAGTATCTGATAAAAAATATGTAATTAGGGATTTAGTCAAAATCATAAAAAAAACTTTAAGTGAATAAGCAAAATCTCTGGATATCGGTTAATAATAAAATCAACAGATTCACAGATACTGTTATGGGAATATTGGTAGTACAGTCTTATGTTTCTATCTTAGAAATGGCCCAAAGTTTAGATGAACCAACTATCGCCATTTAAGCCATGGAAAACAAGCTTACCATATACTAATCACTATTCCAAGCAATTTATGTTAACTAACTGATTTAATCCTCACGAAACACTAAGAGGTAGGGACCATCATTATCCCCACTTTACAAGATGAGTAAACTGAGACACAAAGAGGTTAAGTAATTGCCCAGAGCCCCACACTAGTAGGCTGGAGAGCTGGAATTTAAACCCATGAAGTTTGGCTCCAGAATTTACGCTCAATAAAATTATTACTTCTATCATATATTTCTAAAAGACATTTTAATTATGTACATTAAAGGAATCCTTTAAATATATATATTTTTTAAAAAAGCATTCAGAAATGTTTAGATATCAAAATGATATATATCTCTAGTGTGAATTATGCCATTATACAAAATATAATTGGTACAGTGCATAATATAGTATTTTGTTTGAAATTCCTTAACTGATTACATAGCCATTAAAACTGAGGTTGGTCTTATGTACTAACCGGAAAGGATGCCTCATATATACTAGTAAGTAAAAAGAGCTAACTGTAGAATACTATGTACAGTATAGTCTCAAAAAAAGAAAACCTACCAAACCATGATGAACGATTTCCCTTAGGAAGTCCAGGTGGAATATTTTCATTTTTTACTTAATAAACTTGTGTATTACTGACATTTTTTTCTGACGTACACATATTACTTTTGTCATTTAAAGCATGTTTTAAACAAATTTCATCACTAACCTCAATTTTCTTCCCCACATCTTCAGTTTTTGCAACAAATTTAAAGAAAAACTTCCTCGTTTTACCAGGAACTAAGCACATCTTTCCCTGGGTCAAATTTTCTAAAACTTCACTTGCTTTAGTTGCTTCTTCGATTACGCAGAACTGGTTATATTCCTGTAAAAGAGGTCAGCAAGGGTCACTGTTTATACACAGCAAGTGTCACATGTTTTGCTCACACTAAACAAAAATGATTCGGAGGTTGGTAAATTTACCTGCAGTATAACTAAAGCATTATGAAGGGTGATTAATGGGAGGTATTTTACGCCAAACGGAAACGCTTACCCACTCACTGCTGCCACAAGGTAGAGACAATTCACCACATACAAGCTGATTTCTGAAAACATTTACAAATCCCAGAGAAGCAAAGATTTATTCTTTGTTTCACTGGACACTACTATCTACTATCTTTTTTAAGAAGAGCTTTCTTTTGGGGCGCCTGGGTGGCGCAGTCGGTTAAGCGTCCAACTTCAGCCAGGTCACGATCTCGCGGTCCGTGAGTTCGAGCCCCGCGTCGGGCTCTGGGCTGACGGCTCAGAGCCTGGAGCCTGTTTCCGATTCTGTGTCTCCCTCTCTCTCTCTGCCCCTCCCCCATTCATGCTCTGTCTCTCTCTGTCCCAAAAAAATAAATAAACGTTGAAAAAAAAAAAAATTAAAAAAAAAAAAAAAAAAAAAAGAAGAGCTTTCTTTTTACGTGGCTTCTGTGACATCCTTCTTGACTACTTCCTGTTTTTCCCTCAAAGGTCTTTTCTTCTTCTTGTCCCCTTAATTCAGAGGCTCCACAGGCTTAGTCTTCGGCTTTCAGTTCTACTCTCTTTATGTTCATTTCATTGCAGAGTTTATCCATTTTTACATGTTCCGTACCTCTATGCTAATATTTCCCACATTAAAAACTAACTCTGTCCTATTTCCTTAACCAAAAGTTCATATCCACAAATGTCAAGAGGTCAATTCCACTACCACTCAAATTTAGCATGTCCCAAACTCAATGTACATCTACCTTCCTAGAAGAGCACACTCCTTCTGTGATAAATAGAGGTGAGAATAAAGGGAGAGAACTGAAGGGAGACCTCTTTCTTGTGCACGTCTATGGAATCAACGTTCTCATCCACTCAGTAAACAGTAAGAACTTCCCAAGAGCTGTCTTCTATCCCAGCAGATGAGTTATCCTACAGAAAATTCTTACTAGTTAAGTTTAATACTTGCCTTCGAGTTTTCATTTCTATTCCATGCTTCTGAAACCTAAGGACTACTTTTTTTTCTTCTGATTCAGATCTTGAATTTCAAATAACACATAT